>NC_142119.1:6505000-6665000 GCF_056152115.1 Neolamprologus brichardi | reverse complement strand
GAGGAAGAGGAGTCCAAACAGCTTGTTTAAGACAGTAGATAAAGGACTTACAGAGGACACGTTAACGCTCAATTGTAAGTCATGCAAAGCTACACTAGTAGAGGCCAAGAATAAAAACATGGAGTCAAACAACAAACAACAAAACTCGAGCACAAAGAGAACACATGTCCTCTATGTGTAAATACTTACAGTCCAACATTTCAACAGCAAAACTGAATAACGTAAAGACTTCGATGGACTCTTCTATCTGCTTTGATCTGACCCACTTAACACACAAACAGTTTCTCTGTTTCATCATCTTTAACAGCACTTCTCCCCGCTTCGCTGATTAAAGGAGACGCTTTAGCACGAGTCTCCTATGTGGTGAACACACATACGGCCAAGACGTACAGATACCGCCACGTTCGGCTTCGCAGATCTCATTTCCACGAGTTTCTGACCACATTTCATTTTCAGGAGTGTGCTGCACCCTGTGTTAATACGTTAAACTTAGCCTGTAAAACACTTCATTCGAATGTTTACGGTCCTTATATTAAAACCGGCCGCACCGCACAAACTGCAAGTCTCATCAGGAGCAAATATTCAAACCCAGGAAGTGGCAGAAGAAGCTCACTAGCATACAAAGACACTCTGAAGGTTAAAGCCTGAAGAAAATATATGGCAAATATATGAGTTACTCACATACCTACAGTACTAGTGTTCGAGAGAACTTACAGTTTATACATGTACAAATATCCTCTAAAAATCTGATCTTTCAGTACTTTTTGTAAAGGCCTAAGTACCAGAAGTTTGCCTGTCGGTGTAAACGGTCAGACATGACATCATGACCACCTGCCTGATATTGTGCTGGTCCCCATTTTGCTGCCAAGACTAGACTCATGAAGGGGTGCTGTGGTATCCGCACCAAGATGTTAGCAACAGATACCTGTGAGGCCTGTGAGCTGTGAGGTGGGATTCATCAGACCAGGACACCTCCTTGCATTGCTCTGTGGTTCATTTCTGACGCTCACGTGTCCGTTGCTGGCGTTTCCGGTGGTGGATAGGGGTCAGCATGGGCACCCTGACTGGTCTGGAGCTCCAGAAACCGCAAACTCTGATGCTCGGTGTATTCTAACACCTTTCTATCAGAGCCAGCATCAACTTTTTCTGCTGTTTGATCGAACCACACGGGTCAGCCTTTGCTCATCTGTGACCGTTGGCCACTCACGACCCTGTCGCTGATGCATACTGACCCCTGGGAGACACCCCGGGAATAACCCACAGGAGCTGAGGTTCTGGAGATGCTCTGACCCAGTTTGGCCTTTTGTCAAATTCTTACACTTGACCATTTTTCCTCCTAACATCAACTTTGAGGACAAAATATTCACTTCCTCCCTGATATATCCCGCCCACTAGCAGATGGCAGGATGAAGAGATAGGTGTTATTCACCTCAGCTGTCAGCTGTCAGGATGTTACACCTGATCAGTGTTTAATGCACTGGGCACTCTAACAACCACTCACCATTAGGTCTGACCAATAAGATGAGCTCTCCGGAGTGGTTCTCACAGCTGGCCTTGATGAACATGACTACCTGGTCATGGGTGTGGTCAGAGATGTCCCGCCCATTAATCAGGACTACCTGGTCGCCCTCGTTAAGGCGAGGCACACAGAGGTCAGCCTGAAGAGGAGAAAGAGAAGAAAAAAATTCGATCGCTGAAGTTTTGTGTTTCTGAAAGTTTTATACTAAAGTCAGCATCAATCTGACTCTTCACCACGGAGACCTCAGAGAGTTTGGGCGGCTGAAGACGTGTTTTTATGAGTGAGAGGAAAAAATGTGCAACTCGCTAGAGTGTAAAGACAAATGAGGTTCTTGTTGACTTACTGAGGTTCCCGGAGCCACTCTAGACACAATGATGGGCATTTTCTGGTCAGCTCCACCCTGCAGACACACACACACACACACGTTAACAGCGTCTTACACAAACGTCCTTTTTATATTTAGGGTCGAGTTAACATTTGGGAAAGCAGTGCGGATGTGTCCGCATGCATACAGATGATGTGCCCACACATTTACACCAGGCATAGAAATAAGCTAGAAAAACACAAGTGAGCGGCTGCAGGAGAGATAAAAGGTGGCGAGGGGAGTTTTCGCTCCTGTCTCCTCAGCTCTCACCTTGACATTGAAGCCGAAGCGTCCGTGTTCATCCGGTCTCATCTTGATCAGGACCAAGTTATCGTGAGGGACTACTCCGTTCAGCTGAAAGAACACAAGTCATCACTTCAACATCACGGATCAGCACGTTGTCAAACAACAGCTCAGAGCGCTCAGACTTTAACAGCGGCCGATCCTGTAAGCTTAATGGATTCATTCTCTTTCCTGTTACATGAGTTGATGATACAACTGCAAATACATTACAATACAGACGGCTATAAATGCACCACAGTACACCAGAATAAAGTGGCTCACTTCAGAACCAAAAGCCCAACTTTTCTTGCATTTTTGGCACAAATATCACTTTTTAAAAAAATGTAACCAGTAAATTTAAGACTGATACACATAAAAAGAATGAAATAGAATGAGAAACTTCAACAGGTGTCATAATATTTGCAGGTATATGTCACCGTCTCCAAATCATTTAAAACCACCTCTAAGGTTTAGTCTCTTTGACACATATGTCCAAGCAGAGTGTGCCGCGTTCTTTCATCCTCATTTTCCCGGATTTAGGGACTCATAGAAGAAATAAGTCTTGGGACCAAAGACAGCAACGACCCCGCCTTTTTAATATGGTGCCGGTAGATGCTTAACAGCCAAAACAATGAGCTAAAAGACTCTAAACATCTTAGAAAGATTATATAAACACGGCACAAATATAAAATACTCGGATTTCTCTTCATCTATTCAGATATTCAAACATCTAGAATCAGACGACTTCTGAAGCGAACACAGTTTCCATTTACTTGTACAGAAACTGTTGCAGTATTCTTTCATGACATCTTCATAAACGGTAACGTACTGACCGTGGTCTTGTCGGCATTGACGGGAACATCATACATCTCATTGAGGTGATTGTCCAGCAGGCTTTGCTGGGAGTGGGCCTGGATGATCTGGCTCAGGGTCTTCCTGCTCAGCTGCTTGGGCGGGAGAGCTGGAGGCTGACCATCCACCCCATCTGGAGACCTGAGGGAGGCAAACGGGGGGAGGAAGAAGAAGAAAGCCGCAATAAAAGAAATTTGTTACGATACCGTTAGTAACACAGGATTTGTGAAGCCTGTGAAGCTGCTGTGAGCGCTCGAGGATGGACAGCAAAGCTGCAAACATGCATTCATGATAACTACACAACACTAACTACACAACAATAGTCTTCCTCCTTGTTAAAGAGGTGGACTGAAGACAAATGGAGAAAGGCAGGCGAGGAGACCGTGAGAGACAGGGAGGCTTAATAGCACTGTGTTAGTCACAATGCATTAACCTCGATAAAAGGGCTGCTGGAGGAAGGAAAACATCCCCCCTCCATCATCCCGACAATAAAGAAGCAGCCGGCGTGTACGGCGAATCAGCAGCCAGGTGAGGCTTTCAGCATCATCAGGGCTCGGTCTCTGCTGCGTAAAAGCATTTCAGTCCACGTCTGCATTCACGCGTGTGCACTGCTGCGTACGGGCGCTCCTCGGGGGCAGAAGCACAAGTCAAAGAGCATTGCCTTTGTTTTGGCTTCTGCTACCGCTGTCACTTTGTCTCTTAAACACACGAATGCAAACTAACATTTATTATGGGTCAAAACCAGGTCAGGCTTTCAGAGAGAGGGCAGCGCGCAGCAGGCCTGAGCCGAGACTGCACATCATCCTGCATTATGCATCTGCTCGGCGCGACAGCCACAACCTTAGGCCAGGCCCGGGACGAGGACGCGGCTAAGCCCTGCTTTTTAGCTTTCCTTCTATCACATACTTCCATACTGGATCTATGTTTATCGCTCGATAAATTTTTGAAAGCACGGTGTAAGAGGGAACCAAATGAGTGTGCAGTGACAGAAAAATCATATGCGGGTACACGAGAGGGCTAAAAGGAGCTGCAATAAAGAAAAATGTTGCTTTAGAAACCACAAAAAGACTAATTTAAAACCTGTTTCAGTGCACACCCAGTTTTTATTTTCCAATAATTCACCAAAGCCTGCCTTTGCTTTGAATTCAGAGAAATGAGTTTGATTACAGCACAGAAAATAATTTATTATGACGTGCAGGCTCCAGGCGCTGATGTGCCTAACTTTCATTTAGGTGCACCAGCACATAATTTGAGCGCACGCGAAAACAACGCCACGCCTTCTGGCTCTGCAGCGAGAAGTCTGCGTGTGCAGCGCCGCGCTGTTGTAAAGAGGATGACCCGATCGACGTTTAATCCGACAATAACAAATGAAAGAAAATCCACCGTGTCATAAACTCCCAGCTCCGGCCAAAGGCATAATCACGCCAGGCTTTTTCCCTGACGCTGCAATTAAAAATAAGGAACCCTCCAGTGTACTGTGGTTAGCTAAACAGATCATTTTCAACTTCACGCCACTAGAAAACAGAACATTAGGGGTTTTTTAAAGGGCGTGGTGACAAAAAGCAGATTCTCGTTTTAGTTTAACTGGAGGAAAATCTCCAACACGTAATGCCGAGGAGTGATCCACCTAGAAACACGCGAGCAATGCTGCAAATATTCACTCGAAAAGGCAGAATTTATTTGATAAATTATATCAAAGCCAAACCACAGCGGTTCCAACCAGAGGCTGATATCAAAAAGTGATTCATGGTTGAGGTTCATAACCACTGAAGCTGAAAGACGTACTTAAAAACATTTCTTCTAATGGTTAGCGTCCCAATTCTCTTCTGCACAGTTGCAGAAAACATTCACAGAAAAAGGAACGTGGCTAACACTAATCATAGCGCTGTGATTAAAACTGATAGATGTGCTTCATGTCTGACTGAACAACTGTAGCTGAAAATAGTACAAATTTTAATGACCTTCAACTGAGTGTGCAACGTCACAGCAATTTTTGAAACGATATTTACCTATATGGACTTAAAGCTGGGTAGACTAGAATAACACTAACAATTCAGGCTGTTACAGGAAACAAAGGAATTGTACTGTAAGCTCATTTAAGTAGAACTTCATGTATGTTACATTGTAACTAAATTTAAATAATGCATTCAAATAATTTCAAATACTTCACAGGCAGCATTATAAAGTGTAATCAAAGTAATTCATGTGGTTTAATATTATCAGTGAATTCATAGTTTTTATATATTCTCTAAACCGTGACGGTGTTTTACTTTTAACCTGAACAGGTAATATGGATCATGAATGTCTCTTACTCACTGACCTGAGGTGCTTTGACACTGAATGTGAAGACTTTTCATCAGGAAACACTAAAGTCTGAAGGGTTAAACATGCAAACTCCAAAATAAAGCATCTGAGGTTCGTCTCATAAAACGCTGTTTTGGCCTGTTTTTATTTCCACTACCGCGATGGACGAAGCGCACAATAACAGAGAGGGAGGAAGGGAGAGCAGGTGATTATGTCATGTTCTGGCTCCGTAACAGAGCGATGAGCCACTGACTTGGCGTGTTCGTCTGCGTGTGCAGCTTTGTAGGCAGAGGAACTACCACTTAAATGTTACTTAACCATCCTGACGTCCAACTGAGACATCCATCTCTCCTACCAGCTCGATGCAAGATTTCAGACGCCGAAGCAGCCGTGTGGAACTTTATTAAACGACTCGACGAATATTTCGCAGTGTGAGAGCATTTTAAGGAGATCCAGAAAGCACAAATACACGCGCGCGCACACAGACACACACACGTACGCGCGCGTGCTAATTCCTAGTTCAGCCCTGTTGCACAAGCGCTCCGCCCTGCTATGCGCTATAAACACATTTTACGGGCTGTTTTTCAAAGGGTTTATCTTTCCACTGGGGCCAGCTAAGTGACACTGGGAGGGTGTGAACTGTCGGGAGAAGCCACAGACACCGACAGGCAGACTTTAAAAAAAACAAAAGCTGTCAACTCAGCAGTACTCTCAGACTAAATCTGATGAGTAAAATGTAAGTTCTAAATTAAAGGGTGTCTGTGTTCGGGGGACGCTCTATTTACGAAGCAGTCAAATTATGATCCAACCACCGCTCTGCCGCCGAGTCCAAAGCTGATGTTTGCTGCCCAAATACAAAGAGCTTGAAGAAACGTGGGTGGGACGTGCGTTAAAAGGACAAGGAGAAGAAGACGACTTACGGTGTGGAGTCCAGGCTGATGCTGTTAGCCTGCGTGGACGACGCCGACTTGTGATTGGAGGAAAAGACGGGTAGGCTGGGTGAAGCGTGGATCACGTGATCCACCAGGTGGCCGACCGACGACGGCCGTAGTCGCGTGCCTTCTTGGACAAACAGCGAGTTCCTGATAAACAAACAGACGCAGACACACAGTGTTCAAGGGCAGCGATGGAAACGTGACCCCAAACGCATCATTCATTTATTTACCAAGAAGACGTTCAGATTTAAAGCTCGTGATCTTTACAATTTAACTCTTTTTACATTCGCGTCTGGATTTATGTCAGCTGTGAGGCTACAAGGAGGCATTGCTTATTAAAACATCCAGATTTGACACTTTAATGATGCTCTGCCTTCATCTGATTCATAACAGATGCTGAACAACTGGAAGATTATTCC
Source organism: Neolamprologus brichardi (assembly GCF_056152115.1). Classification (NCBI taxonomy): domain Eukaryota; kingdom Metazoa; phylum Chordata; class Actinopteri; order Cichliformes; family Cichlidae; genus Neolamprologus; species Neolamprologus brichardi. The sequence continues at coordinate 6,658,325 of NC_142119.1, read as the reverse complement.
CCTGCTCTCTGTCATCTTTAAGCCTGCTTTACGATTTCTCCTCATGTAAGGCTGAAAGCCATAAATGGCCATTATGGTACAGGAGATCCTAGCAGTGCTACTCAGACTGAAGCCGATGTTTCTCTGGCTGAATACCGAGTTAACAAACGTTGTGGTAAAAGAGGCGGAGCCACTCAGAACCAGCAACGACTCTTTAAAAACTCGTTATCACCCACCAATTAATTCTTGACAAGTTTAATAAAAAAAAGAAAAAGGTGTCCAAAAGGAGAGAAAGAAAGAAGTAGTTGAACCAGTGCCTGGTCTGTTCTTTCCACAGGCCAGTGAAGCAGACTTTTACCTGCAGAAAAACAGCAGTTTTATTTACTTTATAAACTTCTCGTTAATCTATAATAACAGAGCATAAGCTGACCTGAAAATAAACACAGCCTCAGCCCTGTGAGAGAGGAGTGGACGGGAAATATCGATATATCCTGACGAAGGAAAAACTCCTCATCAGTGAGCGCGCACTTTAACATTTAGTTTTCTTTACAGGTGAAACTACGCAGTGATCTTGAAAATTGTTTAGGGAAAGGGTGGGAGAGCTGCAGGGTTTAGATGTGCTGGGATGAACACGCCAGACTATTTTCTTTTCCCACATCGGCAAAATCTGACATGGACTTTGCACCAGGAGCTGACAGGTGAACATTTGGGCTCTCACATCTCTGCTGTCTGAATCCCAGAGACGTCCAGGTCTGCGGGACATAGGTGAAGCGTTACGGAGACAGCTGAAGTGTACTCAGAACTCACTGATTGGGCGTTCCGGGCGGGGAGCGAGTGGGCAGGCTCTGGGTCTCCAATCTCTCGTCCGATAGGCTGTTCCTGCTGACCGACTCCCAGTCGGTTCCACTCACCAACTTCCTGGCCAGCGGCTTGCTGGGTGACCTGCTCAGACAGACGCACTAACTCAGCGTTGCACGAAATCAACATGAATCATCAGCTGACCATCAAGAACCTGAGAATTACCTGGCAAACACTCTGTCCTTGATGCCTTTCTCCTTCCCGTACTGCACAGACTGCACCTCCGTCCGCCCGCTGAAGACGACAAAAACAACTCGTAAGTTTAGGACAGTTTCAAAAAGCAGCTATCGAAGGTTTTCTGTGACAAATGTGATAAATCCATACATGCATATCGATTTTATTTAACACAACAAGACCGTGCTGCCTTATTCTAATAACGAGAGGCACTTCAGTGAATTAGCTCCTCCGATCTTTAAGAAATCTAAACACCATGAGCTGCCTGCCAACCAGTAACAAGCACAGCATATTTCATCTTCTGAAACAAAGTTAATAAGATTTCTAACAGCACAAATTCACAATTCAGGTCTATGCTTATTGAAAAGTCAGTCAATATCTCAACCAAACACACGCGCGCGCACTCAGTGGAGCCAAACATCAGACGAGCCTCGCTCACGTTGCATCACTGCTGCTCAATAATGCATCACAAGACCTCCAGCTCTCAGTTCAGCTCTCGCTCACATTTGATAGAAAAAGGAAACGAAAAACATGGCGCCAGTGAAGTGAAACAAAGTTGACACAGTGCAATGTCATAAAGCAGCGAGGAGAAAACCTCATTTTATTTTATGTTTCGGTGCCGGTTCCAACTTGAAGTAAAAAACAAAACTATCAAACCAAACGGGAAGGAATGCTCTGTCTGAAAGGAGGAGGGCGGCGGCAGCGCTACGGACAATGTGAAATAAAATGCACGGCTGGCTCTCACGTGGACACAAACACTTCCCGCAAAACTTGAAAGACAACGGTTGGAAGGCCAAACATGAATTTGGTTACTTTGTTTCAGGCAAACCATGAATAATTAAGCCGTGCTTTTCTGGGGCAAGGTAGTGCGAGAAGGTTCAAAGGCAAACAGCGGCCACTTTCAGCGTCTCAGCCTCGCAAACTGAAGCGAAGGAGGAGGGCGGGACAAAGCATCCACCCACATATCTGTGTGCTGGACATGTGAGACCCTGGAGGTTCAGAGGCTCTCCGGTGTTTCTCTGACAGCTCGTGTTTGTGGCCTGTGGTTCTCACCAGTATCTGAACTTGGAACCCAGGGTGAAGTAGTAGGCGAAGAAGTTCTTCTGCGGCGGGATGGGCCGCTCCAGCCTGAAGAAGGTGTGGTGCTCCACGCAGGCTTTCCACAGGTTCTTACAGGCCCGGTAGTTGACCATGTTGAAGCCGAGCAGCGTCTCACGAGACTCTGTCTGTGTGCAGCGAGGAGAGGACGGGGTTAGTTCATGACCTGCTCCGATCATCCATAACTGTTGGCTACAGTAACAAACTCTGTAACAAACTGTTGCACATGTTTGCCGCCCTGTTATTACTTTTTATTCTCTACTTCTCCTGAATCACAAAGGGCCTTCAGGGGGTGATAACTGTAAGAAAGAAACATTGTGTGGCTCAGAGCGGCAAAAATCCAGGAAAACCCCGTCACACTTCATTACTTTGAGATAAGCTGGTCTTTAGTACTCTGAGTCTATTTCAAACATTTAGCTTGTTAACACTTTTGGTCCTGAGCCAAAAAATAGAAATAAATAAACAAGAAGCACTCAGAGAGCACAAACTCCACCAAGGCAGCTTTTAAGAAAACTGTTTTTATTTTCTATATTTTGTTTTCTTTTTAAACGTAAAAGTGCGAGATTTTGTTATTTGCACTGCTGAGTATAATTATTATTAATGTGGATATAGTGCATTCATTAAAAATACAAACATACTAAACTAACATTACTATGACTTTCAAACTCAGATCAACCAGACTGAACTTGTTGGAGAGGTCAGAGGTCAAATCTGACCTGATATGTGATCATTTCCTTATGTTGAGAATCCACAGTTTCTAAGCTCGAAGGCTTTTTGTCCATTTTCCAATAATAACTCATGAAGCTGATCTTGAAGACCTCGGTGGGTGGAAGGCAAATTTAAACGGCTTGTTAAGATGAGCCCACTCTACACCCCTACAAGATTTATTAGAATTAAGTTTTTTAAACTATTGTGTTTACAGACAGAATAATGCACACACAACCAACACCAGAAACATGACCTTAACTTCAGACGGGCCATGAAACCAAGCTGCCCTGCACCAGGGCAAACCTCCACCTACACCCGAGCTCCACCTTCTGTACCTGGCTCAGTGTCTCTGACCTGCGCTGGTCTCATGCTGGCAAATACAAATACTCGTCCTGTGTGCGCTCTCACATGATCAACACTCAAACTCTCCTGTGTATTAGAATTTGTATTGTCATCAATAATAACAACTGTGTGTTCTGAATTTGTACTTCGTTTTATGGATGCACTTTTTATTATCTCCTTAGCAGAGATGGGCAGTAGCATTACTGTAATCCGATTACTTTTTTCAAGTAACGAGTAAAGTAAGGAATTACTATTGCAAAAACGGTAATTAGATTACCGTTACTTTCCCGTAGGAACGCTGCGTTACTGCGTTACTAAAACCGTGATTTTTTTTTGCGAGAGTGTCTCATGACAGTGTCGTAAGCGAGTGCGACGTTCGTGACAACAGCTGTGTGCAGATCAACAGTGGATCATATATCGAGTGCAGGAGAGAGTATGAGCGTGCAGCGTTTAAAGCGTGGAAGCACTGACCTTACTTTGAGTTTGATTCCATAAAAAGTGACAAAAACATTGGTGTCCGCTGTGCGTGGGAAGAAAACTTCTTTTTACAGTGAAAAAAACCCCTAAACGTCCGAGCAAGCACCGAGTGCGCTACGATGTAATGGGAAACTCACAATTCCACTCCTGCTTTACAGGTGAAAATAGAGCAAAAGGACCGCTAGTCTTTGATTTTATTTATTTTCTGCTGTGTTTTACTTGCATCTATTTTAAAGACTGAGTGTAAACACAAAAATTATTTTATGTGCTGGAATGTGCAGAAAATAAGTTTAAATGTTAAACAAATTTCTTCCAGTCAGAGAATGTTGCATATAATTAATTTTTTGCTTGATGCGTAAAGTTAAAAGATTAAAACTAATAAAACAAGTTTTAAAGAGAGACTTTTCCATTTGATTACATTTTGTATGATGATTATGCAGAAAAAGTAGAATTGGGCTGAAAGATCTATCGCTTTATCACCTATTCAGGTTGTAAATCCTGTTTTTAAAAAGTAACTAAGTAATTAATTACTTTTGAAAATAAGTAATCAGTAAAGTAATGGGATTACTTTTTTGGGGAGTAACTTGTTGGTCAACTGCTCCTGAGCTATGATCTGAAACATTGTGCTTCCACCTGGAATGAAACATGTTTGTACAGCAACAACAACACTGAAAAATGAGGAAGCTTAACGTCGAATCTTGAGAACGATGCTTGAGGACGGGAGTTGCCAGCAGCTGTAATTGTTTGTTTTGTAATAATGCTGGGCTTAAAATATTACGTCGGGTTTAAGAGGGCTAAATGAGGACAGGAGAGTAAATATTTGTGGTGGAGACAAACATGCTGTTTGTTGTGTTGAAAGCAGAAACACATTCAAGGGTGAAACAACACACAAAAGGGAGGGATTACAACAGAGACGCCCAGGACACAGACAGCAGGGGTTAATCTGATGCTATCACACACACACACAGAGGTTAACGTGTGTGTGTGTGTGTGTGTGTGTGTGTGTGTGTGTGTGTGTGTGTGTGTACACTTACTGCCTCTCTTCTCAGCTGGATGAAGAACTGTTTGCACTTGAAGGAGATTTTCACTATTTTCAACCTGGAAGCAGAAAAGCGGAGTTAAATCTTCAGTCCTGAGACGCTGACGTTCCACTTTCAAACAACCCGACACACTCTCCTCTTTTCCACTCGTCACACATTTTCACGCTGCACAACATTTAGCCCGTGTCTCCTCTCTGCTGTCACGTCTGCCTCGTCATCTCTTCTCATTTCCACCCATCCAGCCAAAGTTAACTAAAAGTAAACTGAACTTAAAACAAGTGGAAAGACTAATTAAAGCAAATAAAAATAACAGGAAATGTCAGTGTGACTGTGTTGAGTGCTTTTATACATTTTTTAACTTCTTAAAAATTACAATCTGACAAATCATCATGAAACCAAAGTCATGGAAGAGCTTCGAAAAACGAAAGCGTCTGGACCTCTTTAGGTTTGTGAAGATTTCACCTCTCACCCACGAGAGGCTTCGTCAGTTTCAACAACAAAAGGTGGAGAGTCGTAGTGGGGCAACCCCTTTGGAGGTGGCAGTTGATCTACTATTGATCATGTGAGTCACCAAGGTGTGAGAAAAAGGTGTGGGTCATTACCATCACTGAGGGTTAAGGGTGAAGCCACTGTGAGACCTTCCTGACTGAGAACAACATCTGAACGTCTGAAGCAAGCAGCCAATCGTGGAGATTGAACGACACAGGAAATCATTCCTGCCCGTGGCCATCTCCTCATCTAGCTAATACACTGTAAACACTGCATGTTACATCCCTTTGCACACGCTCCTTCCTGCTTGGTAATGTTAATAAAGTACTCTGATTCTGATTCATGCCCAACTAAACAAAATTTTAAAAGCTGGGTTTAAAAAAAATCCAACAGTACAGCTGAAGTGTGAGTGAATATTTTTGTAGCTCATCTTAGAGCAGGGATGCTAAACTCATCTTCGCTGTGCCGGACCAGTGAAACCATTTAACCTCTGAGAGAGCTCAATATGAGAAAAACAAGTTCAACTTTATACAGCACGTCTCAGTTTTTCTACACAATAAAGAAAAGCTGATGTAATAAATTAATCTATCAGCACAAATGAAGTAAGACTGTAAGTAAGAAGTAAGACGGACCGTCCTGTTACTGTAAAACAAAGTTTTTGTTCAGTTACAGAAAATGTCTTTTTTTCCGTCATGTAATTTTTTATCAATGACTTAATTAGTTTGGTGTTGTATGACTGGCCATGAGGGAGGTCTTTATCTTTATCAGCAGGAAAAGCTGGAAAACTTCCTAATGCAGTTAAAAGTCCAAAGTTTATCCAGTCATCCACATTTCCAGATTCAAGTCTTTGCCGGGCTAATTCTGGGCCCCCAGCCTTATGTTTGACACCCCTGTCTTAGAGGATAACATTAAGGCTTAAAATTAAGAGCACTGCGGGAAAAAGTAGCACAAAACCTACTTTTACTGATGTATGCAGACACTGAAATTATGACCGAGTCCAGAAACCAATACGTGACCACACGGCAGCTACAAGCGCTCAATGAAAGCAAAGCAGGTGAACCGCGAAAGGTTATTTACAGTCAGTGCATCTTTAAACAGACAGGAGTCACAGCTCGTAGACTTACATGATGACATCTGAGTGTACAGATAAAATCCTTTGGGATTGGTCCCACAGTCAGGTGATTTTTCTTTTGTTATGCTAAAGGGTTTATTAGGGTTTTGTCAAGTTTCGTTTTAAACTGTTGTGGAATATTTACATTTTAAGAAGAAACTGAATTAATTAAATTAATTTGGAGCTGGTTCTGGTTCTCATACAGTGCTTTTGTACTCCTACTTGCTTCTCCACCACAATCTTCTGTAAGTCTGACCCGAGCTCCTCTGAAAAGCAAATCTCTCATTTCTTCTCAGCTGGCTGACTCATGTGTCCTATCAACTGTTCATTTAACCTCTGACCTCCTGCCAGAGCTTGAAGGCGTGGGCTAAAAGACCGTGCCAACACCAGAGAGTCCGAGGCTTTAACCACGCCGATATTACCTCATCAATCTGCGCATTACCTGAAACACACACGCTATAAAAGATGACTCAGAAGCCGCACACGCGTGACCACAGTAAGTAAGTCTGCTGATCAGCGGCAGGAGCAGAGTAACCTAATCCCTTCCTCTAGTTTTGTTGCTGCTGTGACTCATCGCTGCTTGCTAAATATATTTTACATACTTGCTCGCACACACACGTGCATGGACACGCACACACACTCAGAGCGTGAGTCATGCCCCATCTAAGTGTGGCTCATTTGTCAGGCTGCTGTGAACAGAAATAGGAAAGAGGCAGAAATCTAAACGTCTCTCTTGACCCCTCCTCATCTGACAGATCAATCTGCGATAAGGCAAAAGGAGAGGCGGCGTGAGGTGTGATGGGAGGAAACCGGACGCAGAAACGGCGAGCTTCTGTTAAAGGAGGACAGAAACGGGAAGAAAAATCAGCGAGCGTAGGCCGAGAGATGCTGTTGACTATAATGTTTCTCTCCCGCTCCCTCCCTCTCTCACACATGGTAGTCAGCAGCTGTTGGGGACACCGCTGTTGGTCTCTAAATTTAGCTCAACAGACTGGATGCACACGCACACTTCCTTTAGCCTATTTTTCCTCCACTCCGGACAACTTTGCATCAGCTTCTCTCGCTTAAACGCTCATTCCACGGAGACTTATCCGTACTCGCTCAAACCGGAAACAGTCTTAACCCTAAGATTTCATGGTTTGGCTTTCCTATGGCCCAAATGAAAGACCTCAGATTTATGAATATAGACCTCGCACTGTCTGTAATTCAAAATCCTTCCATCAACTCATCTTAGAAAAAAAACCCCAAAGATGCACTTACACACACACACCAGCCGCTGTGCGAGTGTGTTCAGGATGTATTAAGCCTACACATCTTCCAGCGTTACAGAGGTTTGAGTAGTTCATCTCCCACCCTCAGCACCCATTAACATTTAACCACCCACGATGCTACAGCAGAGAATGGGAGATTTCCAAGAACTGATGCTTCACAGAGAGAACGAGAGCAAAAGGCATAAAGAGCGATGAGATTAAGTGACTTGGACACAGAAAGAGAGAGAGAAGCAAAAGCAGGACACAGAGAGAACGACAGAGAGCAGATTTGACGCCTGTAATATTTTCAGGAAACCTAGTTTCACGCAAACCTCCTCCCCCCCACTTCCCAGAAAAATCTGGTGAAATCATCTTTATAATTCTAGAAAAGCTCAACAGGGGCTTAAACATTAATATGCCATGTCAATAATCACCATGTGAGGAGTTTCCAAAATATTATGCAGCTCATTTCTCAGCAAAAAGGGTTCCTGGAAGCAGTACAAGAGGAACTGCAGACCGACAGGCGCAGAGGTGGATTTGTGACAAGAACGTCCACCGTTTGATTTCCCAGTTCAGGGCAAATTTGGCAGGAGGAAATGACAGAGTATGAAAATATCAGTGAAGTACGCTTTCTTTCTTTCCCCCAGCAGTGCACTGTTTTTCATCCACATCGGATACGTGCCAGGTTCTCCGCTGGCTGCAGAGCTGCTTTCAAACAACCTTGATCTTTGGCTCCGAGCAGGTGAAACTGCAGCCTCACATCATAAGCGTCTTTTGGGTTTTTTGATACTCCAAAAATAATAAGTGCAATACACGATGTTTACAGGAATACATACATGTTTCAAAAGCATATGCAGTTTCTACGTTTTTAAATCTATCCGATTTCCTGGGTGTGCTGAGGTGTCCCTCGGGGTTTAGTACTCTTTAGTCCTCTCCTGTTCATCTGTTCATCCATCATCAAATTCACTGATAATTAGAGGTGGGAATCACCATACATCCCACGATACGATATTACCACAATACTTAACGCACGATACGATATTATTGCAATTTTTTAAAAATATTTTGCGATATTCAGATTCTGTACATAAAGGTAAACTTTATCAATATTCATTTTATCTAATATCAAAGTCTCACACTCAGTCTTTCTCTCATTTCAGTTTTATTGTTGACAAACTGAACAGTTTGTATTACAGTCTAGTCCAACTTAACTGAATCAACCATCTGGTACAATTATAGCTATTCTGAACTATGCAGTTTATGAAAACTATGCAGCCCCTTCAGCAACTGAAGAATTTGAAAGTAAATGAAAACAAAATATAATTTTACATTAAATAAAAAAGTTTTAAACTTAATTAAAATAAAACATGTCTTAAAATAAATAAACTGTCATGTTTATTGCTGCCATAAAAAAAAGTTAAACACATTTGGACAGTGAAGGAATGTCAGGATTCTTGCTCAGAAAAAGGATCAACATGCTCTGAAGTCAGAGCACAAAAACCTTTTTTGTAACAAAATATCGATTTCTGCTGTCCCTGTATCAATACATTATTAGCAAACAAAATATCACGATACTACACAGTATCGATTTTTTCCCCCACCCCTACTGATAAAGCAACTCATTCCACCCTGACCAACCACTTTACTGAAAGTAAACGATGGAGAGGAGTCACCTGTGAATCCCATATGCCACAGGTCCACACAGCTTCAGATTCAGAGTCGTTTTTGGACACGTTCTCACCAGAGGAACCTCGTCACATTTTTAAACATATCATAGAGGAAGTCCTCCTTTTATGTAAGTCTACACATGAATTAAAGAATTGGAAACTAAAATTTATTATTATTTCCCTGTTGTGTGGGGGGTGATATTAAGCAATACTACCGGGTAAACCGGTACTAAAGAGGCATCTTTGAGTGACGCCAATCCACAAGGAACAATCTAGACCAGTGGTGTCAAAAGGCTGGCCCCAAAGGATCTGATCTGCCTGCGCAGAGGAACCTCCCCGGCACTTTCTCTCACTTTGTAAAGCTATCGAGACAGAAAATGACACTGAAACATGATTTCAACCACAACGGCTCAGAGGTGTCAGATGCTGTCCTTTGCCACAGACTGGCATAGTCTGGTAAGGAGAACACAGAGGGTTCATCGGCTGGGTATTTGCTGGTGCCCACTCTAAAACCAGTAGGATCCAGTAACATTAAAGGCTTTGTGAAGGGTAAGAAATAAACCAGTCAAGTTCCTCTAGACGTTATTGCTACAGAAATCACACCAACATCTGCTAGCAATGGGAAAAGCTCCGTCCAAGCTTAGTGCTCCTTGTATTCTTACTACTTACAAGTCACTTGTAATGTTATGCAACTTAAAACAGGATAAAACAGGTTCTAACCACACAACTCACATTTCAAGTGTTATCACAAAACCCATAACACACAACCACCACTCAACTCTGATCTCGGTTTCCTCCAACTTGTTGTGGTTGTAATCTCGCTGCCAGCTGGAAGCTATGCTCACAGAGCATCATACTGCCATTCCTGTTACCACTGGAAAGGCAAACACCCTGGAAGTCACGCAGAACTCAGGGGAGCATCCCAGTCATCCTCAGGCATTCCCCAGAGCTCCCTTTGAAACCTCGCTTTAAAAAAACCCATGGAAATCCAGTCATAGCACTACCTCTGTCACTTCTGCTTTTCACGTGCTTCTTACTTTGCGTTGTATTTTAAAGGACACAAAGACACAAAGGATCCTCTCTTCTTGACGTGTGGGTCACTCACCATGGGAAATAGTTGATCCGTACCCTGTTCTTGTAAATTACGATTCCAGCAGACATCACCCCAAGGAGAATCTCTGTGTTACTCTGGTCCTGAGGAGAGGAGAGTGGGACAGGTGAAGGAGGGCGTGGTAAAGGTGGAGGCAGGTGGGAGGGAGGAGAGTAAAACTGGCTTCCTCAGTTTTAAACTGAGCTTCATGATTATAGCTCTCATACGCACTTCATACTTTAACTTTAATTCTGCCCGTCACATTTAATCCACGCTCGAGTCCCGTTTGTACATCCCATAATAACACAGCTGAAAAATCACTGCTCTCATTTCCTTCAGCAGCTGGAGCGCCACTCTCTACTGCCTCAGTTAGAAATTACAACGGGCTCTTAAGTTAGCATAGGAGTGTTTTAGCTCGCTGCTGTGAAGTGACACTACATGAATTTAACAGAATGCAGATGAACAGTCAGGAAGCTCGTGGATAAAAAGAACTGCATCACAAATACGGATTAAATGCTGGTTTTCCTGCTCTGCTTCTATGTGTTGGTGTCATGATGAGAGCTGAATGCCAATGTGTGGTATTTCTGCAGGGTGTGGGCATCAACGTCAGCTGTACACGCTGCAGCTCCACAGACCTGATCTCAGTCCCAGCACAGACGAGATTGGCTCTGTGAAAACAGTGTATGAACCACGTTGTGACAGCGGGAAAGAGGGAAACCTTTTACAGATTAAAACGTTGTGATATCAGTTTTGAGCACAACGGCTGAGGGTGGGTCTGGACTCTGGATTATCACCTAACTGCTCGCGGTTGTTGTGTGGGGGGAGGGGAAGGAAGCAAGACGGCTAGAGTGAGATCGCAGACAGTGGACATGTCTAACAGGCCTCCGAGCTTTGGTGGAATTAAAAAAGAAATAAAAATGTTGCAGTTGATGAACCGTAATGCTGCAGAAGCAAGGACAAACTCTTTGTAACACAGTCTTTAACACACAGGCGTTAACAGACTTACCCTTGCATAGTGCAGCTCTACCCCATAGAGCTCCAGCGTGCGTGCTGTGTTCAGATAATTAAACTCTGACTCGGCCGGAGATAGACCGCTGAGAGAGAGAGAGAGAGGGGAAAAAAATAAACAGAGTGAGAGAGGGTGAAGCAGCCGTCGGGAGGCCATGCGGAGCAGCGACGACGACACGGTGTGTGTTAGACATATGGAGGCGGAAAATACACAAAGAAAAGCAGCAAACAAACGAGCCAGGCAGAAGGAAAAGGTCATTAAACTTGCAGCATGTGAGCCATATGTGTGCTTATATACAGTCTTACATATTTCTACTGTATTTGGTAACACCTTATAATAAGGGTCCATAACTAACAGTGTAACACCCCTGTAATCAAATTACAAGCAATTAAATTTACCTGCAAACGCTTAAAGGTTGTCGTAACCAGTCAGGGTTTGACAGGAAACAAAGAAATAATGATACTGTAAGTCTGCTCAAGGATGCATGAGTAATTTTAAACATTGCATAACTACAGGTGTTTTATAGAAACCAATTATGATGCAAGTGATTTTAAGTATTGCATCATTTCTTGATAATGTTGCAGAAGAACAAACAATATTTCCCCATCTTCCATGAAGATTACAATGTATAGTGAGCATGGCAATAAAGTGCTTTAAAAATTTCTAGCTTTTAGGTTCTTGTAAATGTGTCTTTGAAATGCACTTACTGAATATCTTTTAACCCGTTTTCTCTTCTATTCTTTGTTCCTGTGTAATCGATCGTTTTGAAGCCATAAAAAGACAGAAATCCATCGCGACTGTACTCTAAGGTTCAGTCTTATGGATTAACCTTTGCTTAACCTCGCCTAACTTCCAGGTACATTACAGAAAAGCAGAAACTCCTTTCTGTACACTCCTTTTGTGAGTTTAGTTTGAACAGCGATTATGAAAGAAAAATAAATTAAGCTAGATCTCCAAAGGTTCCTCAGCCCACTGAGGAAACAATGGGCTGGGAGGGCTGGTTTCAGTCATTATTCGACTGTACCTACATTTAAGAGTTTGCAGGTAAATATAAATAACAATTAAATTTGATTTAATTACACGGGAACCACGCCCTTAGTCGTGGCCCGTAATATACAGTATGATGGTGTAGGTGCTGAAAAGGAAGATAAAGAACCGATTTTCGATTTTCCGCCTCCACATGCAGGAAGCTGTACCAAATCACAGGTGTGTCGTAGGGTGTCTCAGTGTACCTGTGCTGCTGGTGATGTTTGGCGACCTCTTTGTGAAAGTCTTGAGGGGGGTTTGAGATAAAGGAGTACTCAGACAGATAGCCCGGACTATGCTCTGCTTCACTGTAGTCCCCCAACTCAGCTAGAAAGAGAAGAGAGACGCAAGTTAGGCTTCAGGATGTTCAGTTTTTCCCCATTCTTGGCTCAGACATATCCATCTGTGGGAGTGGATATATCAGTCTATTGTCAACTAGCCCCACCCAACTGCTGTTGAGAGGGGCAGCCAATCAGGAACAAGTTGGCAAAAGAGTTTGTTTCAAGACGAATAAGTATTTTGAACACTTAATCATGCAAAGCTACTTTGGTGAAGTCACTAACTCTAAGTACTAACTGTGCACTTAGTTCTACAACACATCAGGAGGATGTTTGTTAATAACATCAGATTCCTCGTGATTTAATAAAATGACCTCATCATTCGACACGTAAAATATCCTAAAGTGACCTTCTTTTCTGTTATATACACTGTCACAATTGGGGTTTCACACTAAACACATTAAACTAAGTGTGTGAAGAACTTGTGCTCTGCCTCTGAGCTCAGAAACCCCGCCCACCAGATGTTTCGATATTCTGTCAGGAGGGGCAGCCAATCAGAAGAGCAGTGAGAGAGTCATTAAAGGGAGAGGAGCTAAATCTGCTAGTTTCAGACAGAGGCCGAACTAAAATACTGCAATAAGCCCCAGTAAAGAGCAAATGTGAAACATCACAGAGTTGGAAATGGGAATAGCTGGCATCCTTCAAAAACAAAACATCAGTAACAGATGAGTCCAATAATAACTGTCAGATCTCTGATAGCTTTCAAAGCGCTCTAAGATGAAGAGCTCAAAGTGAATCCAGCGAGCTCACTAGGTTAAAACCATCAATTCATTCAAGCAGTCTCTCGACTAACCTGGTGGTCAGAGCATATTGACCAACCAATCAATTCTAGCTCTCCCTTTTATTGATGTGTACACACCACCAGGGACGCGTGCGTGCGGTCAATAGCTCTCGTTTCATATAGTAGTTTAAGGTTAGTTTTATTTTAAGCTGCAGTTCTTTCTTTACCAAGGTTCAGCGCGAAGGTCAATGAACCTCAAAGACTCGTCAACCCAATCTTTCTTTGTGGATCCATCTCTTGATGTGAAATCCATACTCAGCTGCCGATTGGCTCAAAGTGGGAGATACTAGCTTGAGCTTAAGGGTCTTATAATGATGCTACTGATGATTTTACTCACGTTGCGGGTAATTTAATACAAGTGTGTATATGTCAATGTGGATACTTGTGTTTGTACAAGTTGCGGTAAGATTAGGATGATATTCAAATTCTTTTGATCGTTTTGGTTTTCAGGCAGTCATTTTTTGCCTTTTTTTTCTTTCAGAGCTTTGGAGTTGGATTTAGAGCTGTGAGTGCAGCATTTGGGCTGAGCTAACTGAATTAGCAGCATAACAGCTGCTACGAACAGTTTTTCCCCAAAAGTGAACATGTATCTTCATAATCTATGCTGGCACCGAGCGACGTGCCAACACGGACCTAGCTACACTCTGTATCTGTGTGTGCGTGCGTGTGTGTAAAAGCAGTAGCAGTGTGATTCAGCTAGACTAGGCCAAATCTGCTCTGTGACCTACATACTGAAGCTGAGGATATTCCCAGCAAAACATGTGATAGAGGAAGAGCGCTGAAAGGAAGAGGGAGGCAGAGTGGAACGAGGTAAGAGAGGGGGTTTATGAGCGCATAAATCGGTGGAGGAGGGGCTGAACATCGACTGCAATGGCCTAGTCTGCAGGTCTGCATAGTAATGAACAAGTCGCAGTCAGTGGGTTTTACAGTTATAGTGGTTAAATGAGGCTCCAGAACAGCTAAAGTAAGGCACAAGGTGATCACATCAAGCCAAGTGCAGAAGTGGATTTAACAGATCTGATTAGACAGAAACTTGATTATTATTTAATTTTTTATATCAAATTCCCTTGAGAGCAGCTGGATTTGAAATGCTGTTAGTGACCGAGTCGTATGTGCTTTATTGCATAAAGCTTGATTTACACTTGTGTGCTGAACCTCTGCTTTGCTGTTAGCAGCAGAGCATCTGCATTGCTCTGCCATCACCAGTGAAACCGAGCTAACTGTGTTGAGCCTGAAGCTAATAAATATTGAACAACAGCTACTGAAATGCATGAAAGGGTGAAGAGACTGAGTCTATGCACGCATCACCAGAGCAATGAAAACCAGAAAATAGCCTGGTCCCACTGGCGTGTAGTGTACTGACTATTGCATCAGCATTCTAAGCTATACAGCTGCATGCTTCTATTTAATGGAGTGTGCTAATACGTGTTTGCTGTATATAATACCACCAAGCTGACCCGTTACAACTGCTGCAGCAATACATTGGCACATGACACTAGAGGTTTCAATCCTGAGTGACGGCCGAGTAGCTACAGGATCCACGCCAAAGTTTTGTTGAATCCATCGGTTGCTTCCAACCAGCAGCACCTTGTGGGACGGTCGAGAGGTAGAAGATGTCCAAACCACAAAGCAGATATCAGACGTTCCTGTGTTCCCTGGTTGGCTTGCTGAACTATTCTGGGTACTCCAGAGTTAAATCCATCCAACCGGGCTCTGAGGCTCTTACTGAGTGGCCGTGTCTCTGAGCCATGCAGTGTTACAAACGTGGACATCGGCTTCTCTGGTGACTGAACTGTTTCCAGTGTGGTTTCCGTATAACCTTCATGTCTCCAGCAGCTCGTCGACCATCAGCTTCTGGTTTAAGGTCATCAGTTTCTCAGATGAGGAAACTCGGGTATGAAATCGCCACAGTGTCCTGTCCAGTATCTGGTATTTCTCACAATTCAATTAATTTAAGGCCCTCTTTAAAATGGGGCCTCAACGGCGTCAAAAAACACGCTCAAAGAGCCTAAAATGCTCTCACACGGCAAAGTGAAAATCTCCTTTAAAACTGGGGCAGCACATCATGGGAGAAGGTGAAGAAAGAAAAACCTTCAGGTAAAACATTTCATGTTGAGAGTCTAGTTTATATATTCTCCCCGTTTGATGCACCCACAGCGTTTCAGAGCGGACGGAGCTGGTGCCGTTGCAGAGGAGCGCCGTCACAGCAGGCTTTCTCACCACTTTCACCTCCGCATGTTATTTATGAGCAGCCATTTTTGCAAAGAGAAGCCACAACCTCATCGAATATTTATACCACTGGTGTTAATATCAAATATCAGCACGTGGCTTAATTGAAATGTAAGGGCTTCAGAGCAGCAGTTATAAATGCACTCATGCAACCACAGTCATTACATTTAAGAGCGTGTGCAGCTAAAGACAGTCCTAATGAATTGCCTTTCCATTGTTAAGTAGAAGTGGAGCACCGAGGGAGCGCTACTTACATTGTACGGCATAGGAAGCCAGCAGCGCGGCTGTGTTGTGAGGACAGGGCAATCTGGAAGTTGAAGGAAGACGCGCACGCACACACACACACACACACATTCACACAGATTAAACAGATGTTTCAGCCTTGGATCAATACAAAAGTTATTACAGTTCATTTCAAAGAGCAGAGATTAGTTATCATCAATAGCAGAAATGTGGAGGGGGAAAAAAATCTATTTGAGTTTGTGTGAAGAACCAAGTAAGAGAAAGTGAGCCTTACATTCACTGACAAAAAGGATAATGAGCGTGTCGTGAGTGCTTGTACGACTGCCCAATGAGCCTACGTGCGCTGCATTAAGTCATATTTCCTCCAGTCACCCACATCTTGGCTTTAAAGCAGGACCCACTGTGCAACAATCAGAAGGCTGCCTGAAAGCAGAGGTGTCAACCTCGATCTCACTCACGCACAACGCCATCTGATCTATGGGGTCGAACAAATGCAACCATCGCATAATAACGCCCTGGTTTTCCCTCCACGAAGAAGAGGATGCTCACCTGTGCCGATTTCTCACGGTTAATGAGCGTTTAATGAGAAAACGCACAGAAATGAACGCAAGGTGACTTTTATTTTTACCTCCGTGTGTTTTTGGAATTAAACTACAGCACGATTTTTACATCCTTCATGATTTAAAGAGCTTGTGTTGATCTACAAATATTTAATAATGAATTCACGACTTTCAGAGGGCCGAACTATTCTCTTTGGCAGGCCGGACCTGTTGCGCGACCCACATGTTTAACACCCCCGGCTTACAGGTGAGTGGAACCTTAAAGCGGCTTGTTTCAGATGACCTACGCTGCTGCACCAAGGCCCAGTAACATAAAAATACGGATTAACTGTAAGTCATGCAAAGTTACCCTGGTCAAAAATAAAAACATGGGAAATGCCCTTTAAAGCGTAAGCTTGTTAAAAATATCTGCATAATGGTTCTCATGCCGTAAACACACCTGTATGAGTGCATTTGGCCTGAGGCAGAATGCTCCACCTAGTTGAGTCAGCAACACTGTGTACACAAAGAACAACACACTCACCTTCCAGTTAATATATCCTGTTTGATCTGCAGAAAATACTGGTACCTGAGGGGGAGGAACAGAACATCAGGACAAGTCATCAGTGAAACACCAGCACAGCTGCAGTGATACTGTCATGTAAGGACGAGCACACAGCACCGGCCTGGTGGGAACATTATCACAGTTACAACTTCACAGTTATAACTTCTGCGGGGTGGATGTGAAGTGTGTGTATATATATATAGTTTAGGTTTCAAACCTGAGCATGAACACTGTTAAGGTTTTTCTGTGTACTACACTGCTGTCAGGAGTGCTTGTTAAACGTGACTTGAATGTACAATGCATCAGACGGGCATGTCAGATCCAAGGCTCTCTATTCACTTTTACAAGCTCTGTGCAAAACCGAGATAAGGCTCAGAGAGGCTGAAACGATCTCTGCAGAGCTGCGATCGCTCCTCTGCACGTGCACAAAGCAGACAGTGGATTTGCAGAACATTTTATCTTAGAAAAAGATGCTTTTTAAAAAATATTTCTTCGTCTGCATTAAGAGAGAAAATACAGCTCAGATCCAGAGAATCAATTTGCTGTTATTGGGGTTAGGGTCACTGTTTTTAAATCTTTTTATTCTTCATGCCAGAATTTTTGAAGAATCACAGAAAAACTGATGTGGGCAACCTTAAAAAAATCTTCAACTGTTTATTTCCTTCACTTAAGATCTACATTAAACACATACGTCACATATTTTGTACAGATTCACTTAACAGAATGACATTTTTTTTGGGGGGGGGGGGGGGGGGGGGGGGACTGTACTGATGTTTCCAGCTGTGTGTGGTTCAAAAAAGCATCTCAGCCAGTACAGGTATCTTTTTCCTATTACAAACTGCACACATTGTTTCCCTTTATTGGTCTGCAGCCAGGTCAGATTTACTAAACGGGACAATCTAGCGCTCATAGATCGCTTCATTTCAGCATCAAGCATCAGAGTTCCCACCTTTTACACGCAATCAGATCTGTTTTATTTGTTTTGTTTTTTTAAATGCCAAACCCCAGTTTGGGATGTCCCAACACGTAAACCTGTCCCTAAATCTTCTGGACAAAGAAAATCTCTTTCTTTGCTGCTCAGACTGAAACACTTCAAAGCATCAAAGTTGACTTTTTTTGCATTAGCGTGTTTAAACACCTGCTACTACAAGAGCTACTGATGGTGTGTGTTTTATTGATGCTGATGCCATTACTGACGACTGACCCTGAACGCAGAACTAACAAATCTACAGAAACACCATTTCCATTGCAAAGCTCCTGCTCGCAGAGATCACTGCTCCGTTTCTGAATGAAACGACATCAATACAGCGAGTTCAAGTTGCTCTGCTTTGATTAGCACTTTCTGTGACGCTCTGTCAAATGACAAAAACACTTCATTCATTGTGAGGAGCGGATCTCGTTTACAACTGAGCCTTTATTCCTCTGTTAGTGAACTTTAATGTCAGCGTTTAACAAACCGAGTGGTTCCTGCTGTTCTTAGCCT
This sequence comes from Neolamprologus brichardi, assembly GCF_056152115.1. NCBI lineage: Eukaryota > Metazoa > Chordata > Actinopteri > Cichliformes > Cichlidae > Neolamprologus > Neolamprologus brichardi. The sequence continues at coordinate 6,639,829 of NC_142119.1, read as the reverse complement.
GTCGTGTTGTTAGAAACTCTTACCGTGTGTATTCTTCCTGAAGTTTATTGGGGTCTGTCACAAAGAATTTGACTCTGAAGCTTAAGTTATGGGGAGACCCTCCTGCAAAAACAGAGACGAGCAGTTAGAGGGGAGAAACGCTCATCGGAGAGTGTCGGTCTGTGATATAAATGAACATGTGCTCTCTATTCAGGGGCTTCTTTAGGAAACATTATGCATGTGTGTTTTTGTTTAGTGATGCAGATAATGGGATAATTAATAATAAGTGTAAAACACACACGTACGCTCATGCTGCTTAAGAAACAGAGCTGCAGTGTTTTTTGTCAATGAGCCAATCGACATGAAAAAAAGTTGAAGCGCAGTTCAAACATCGCTGGAGGAGGACTGCAGATTCCACTCGAGCTTAATTGTTCCACACGTCACATATTATATGACTCGTTATTAAAAACAAGAGCGGAGTTGAAATAAAGTTTAATAATGGCTCAAAGCACAGGCAGAGTTTTAAATGGCAGCGTGGACGAGAGACATCAGCCTCAAGTGGCGAGTGGATTTTTAACCATTGCTGGGACCACGCTGCACGCTGCAGCCTCAACCAGCTGGGAAGAAAATTAATAATATCGTGTAATGAAGTTTGACTTGAGTGAACGTGTTTGGCTGCAGGATGAAGTGAATTAGCCGAGCTGGTGTGTGCGGAGGATTTCACGTACTTTTTAACTGTTTCCTGACGGGCTTATTGGGATCCAGCCAGCGCTGTAAAATATTGATAGAGAGACACTTAGAGACACCATGAAGTATGAACACACAACTTCAATTATTTACCAGCAGCCACACACACACGCACACTGATCATTACTCGCAGGCAGACATGGTTTAATTTCATCACACTAGCCCTTAAACAAGCTCTTATCAACTCCCAACTTTCCCAACAAAATACAGGATCAGATTATCTCTTTTCCATCAGCACAGTTTAAATTTGCTTTACATGAAGCACTTCTTTAGTAAACACATGTGACCTAACTTACCAAAAAGTCAAACTATAATGAAACTAGCTAACCGAGTAAGGCGGCAGGAGGCGGGTTTGTCGTGTTTTAAAGATCAAATGTAATTCTGTTAAATCCCCTAAAAACACAGCACCATTAAACTGATACTGGTTTCTCTCAGGCGTGCTTCACAGAGACCGGTCGGCAACCTCCTGGCAACGACTGGTTGCTAAGGTAAAGTGAGCATTCCGTCACTGGCTGCTAGCAGTCGCTAGGTGAAATTGGTTGCTAAGAGACATAAGATGCTGCACTAAAAACTCTTTTGTGATTTCTTTGGCTGTTATCAGATCGTCATTGGGTTGTCATAGCAACTGTTACCGTACTTTGCATGACTATTTGAATGTTAAAGTGAAATTTGCACCTTTTTAAACGTGTTGGTTGCAGCAGTCAGGTGAACTTTTACTTTGAAGGCAAACCTTCTGTAGTGCTAGTCTTTAAAGACTAGTCAGCCACAGCAATCTGCAATCGATCAAAGCAATCGTGAGGAGGATTTTGGTGCAGCGCCTTCTTTGCAATCAATGTTACACAGTGACAGCCAGGAACCACTCACCACAGGTGTTCAGAGTGCCTAGAGGATCACAGAGGATCAGTCTATTGGCCTGCGAGACTCAAACTTTAGGCTGATAAAGTTTAATTTGTTGCTGATCTTTACCCAGCAACACATTGCATAGTTTCAGTGCCCATCAGTGCTCCACAGAAGTGCCGATCCGTGAGTGAAAACAGCTCACCCACTCAGAGTTAAAAGTGCTTCTGACATCTAACATGATGCAGATGGAAACGACACTAAGATGCATTCATTGTCCACACAGCCACACACACAGCTGTCATACTAACTGGTGCATCTGATGAGTCGTCAGTCAGGTGCAGGCCAAAGTAGTCCCTCTCGGTCAGCTCCAGGTGCTTGAAGACAGCATCCAGCAGCACCTGGCCATTATCCGACTTCTGCAGAGAACAAAGGAAAACACGGTCATCCACGCTGAGCTTTATTTACTACCAACATATAATGATAGACAAAAGTTGTATACACGATCTCCTTGATTCACCTTCCTGGAAACGGGTTTCATGTGAGAGTCACTGATGTTGACAGGTTTAAAAAAACAAAACAAGAAACAGAAACTACCCATCTGCACTCAAGCTTCCACGAGACTTCAAGATAAACATCAGTTTCAAGCGAAGTGGTGAGCAGGTTTAGTTTACAGATGGTTTCTGATGAGGATTAAGGAGGAGGAAAGGGGATATTTCTCCCTAAACACAGAGTCCACAGAGAGCCAATTAAAAGGCTGTAAAATGTGAGAAATCACTTAATATCACATCATTTCCTGAGAAAACAGCGAGGGTGAGAGGAGAAGCCACAGGATCACAAGTGGGGCAGAAAGTCACACCTGATCTGCTGCAACTTTAAGAGGAGGAGGCAGGGCACAAATGTGTGGCTCCATCAGAGGTCCCATGGGAGAACACACACACACACACACACCCCTTTGCCCTGCTGACACAGTTTTACAACGCACTGTTTGTGTGTGTGTGGGGCAAACAGACAATGTTAGCTGACAGTTGACATGTTGACATGGCAGCCCTCTAGGACAACTTGCATGTGTGCAATCTACTAATGTCAAAACCTTGTTATGTGTGAGTTGCTGGTGTACTGAGAGAACTGGTGACTTTTTGGCCTTCAAGTCACACTCAGGTGAACACAAAAAATTCAACATGGCTACATTTAAGAAGAGGAGTGCTACTCCTAACTGTAACAACTAACTGTTGTTTACTCTAGTAGCAAATTCATATTTCACTGTGGAAGGCGTCAAACGACCCTTTTGTGGCTGCTGTTCCTCTAAAGCCCACCTGAGGCTGCCTCCCATATTAAAGAGCCCAGATTGACATCACCGATAAACACGTTTATAGAAACAGCTTTGCTACCAATAATGCATTTACCCTTCATCGCAAGTCTGCAGGGGTGATCATTTTTGCCATAACTCATCTGCTAACAGGCAGACGCATCCTGGTTTTAGCCGATAGCTGCCCGAGTCACCGAGCCGGACCTCATCCCTGCTTTCTGGAGCATTTTTCAAATGACACATGCTGTTGTTACCTGTGAGGTTAACACCACTAAAGGCCCAAGAAGACAGTGCTGCTGTTTTGTTGACCAAGTTTCTCACATTTTCCTCACTAGCATTAATTAGCCGGTATATTTGGAATTCTATACTGTTAGCTCATCTGCTAGCATCACAACCATGTCGAGGAGTGATGCCGAGATGCTTTATATACAAACTCAGCTCAGCATGCACGTATTTTGAGAGTTGAAAGAGAAATGGGAGACTGCAAAAACCGAGACGTCTCCGATTTTAGCGTCTCCCTGATTATAAAAGGCTAGCTGGGAGGTTAGCTATAAAGAGCTTGATGCAGGCGTCAACACAAAAGGAGGAAGGGCACAAGCTAGCGCAATGGTTCTGAAGTATATTAGTCACATGGGACACCTTCACTTCTCATAGCCTTATGACTCAAACTCGTACTGAGGTAACTGCGCCCAGCTGCTTAGAAAACGACCAACGCTAGCTCCCAGTACCTGTGATTTTAATATGAAATATGGGCTAAACATGGAAGAAAAGTGGGATGTCCTTCATCCATATTTTGTCTCTTCCTGAATTCATGTGTTAACCAACAAATGAAACATGTTTTCCTCAAAATCAAACAAAGTGTTCTTAGTGTTGATGGACAGGCTGACAGATGAGGTCGGGCAGGAGTCTCTGGACTATGATGCGTGCATACAACACTGTGATCTGCAGTGTGCATCGGGAGCAGGTGGAGCTTGAAGAGGTGGAGGTATGCACTAGAGAGAGGAGGAAACAATCCAAAGCAACTGTGGTGAACAAGAGAGTACAGGCAGAGTGGAGCTGGAGGAGACGAGTGTCTGGGGAGCAGCAGGAGGTACAAGATGGCTGTGATGTATGGTTTGGAGACGGGAAGAAAATACAGGAAGAGAAGAGGAAGCGCTCAGAGGAGGTTCATGGATGTAGTGAAGGAGGACAGAGGATGCTGGGGATGGGGTGAGATGGATGCAGATTGTCTGCTGTGGCGACAGATGAAGGGAGCAGCGCTTCATCAACATCAAGGTTCTTACATTTCCCTTCCATCATCACCACACCTTAAATTTCAAAAAATGGGGCATTTTAAATCTCTATTAATGCCTCTTTAAATACATTAGAAGGGCTTTTGATATATACTATTTTTTTTTTTAGGATGCTTTAAAGTATCTGGTGGAAACTCCAAGTGCCTGAAAAGTCTGATGATTACAGCCAGCTGACAGCGGCTAACCGAAAGAATGAGGAAGCTAGCGATGCTAGCCTCTCGTGTGACACTTTCCTTCGGAGGCTCTTGATAAACGTGTCTGCTGCCTCCATGAGAAACTCTGTGTGTACGCTTCTCCTTTGTATGAAGCAGCTTTTCAGCTCGATGTGGGAGCCCTCTGTGCACTTTTACACTGCAATCCCAGGAAACCCATCGCCTGTGTGTGAGCGGGCATGCTTGCCTTTTGTGTGTATTCCTGGCTCACTTTTAACAATGTATGTCTGTTTGCTCTCACAGCAATCGCACATTTGGCTCGTACGCTTTTAGAATACCAGAACAGACTAGCACCAGCGTGTACACACACACACACACACACACACACACACACACACACACACGCTTCCTCTGGACTTTTACGCAACAAGCTACACAGACTATGGCAACAGCAGCTCCATATTCTGGATAGTTCATGTGGCAGTTCTCCATGAGACACGAGTCAGAAAGAGCAGAGAAATGCAGAAAGACTTTCAAAGAAAAGAACGAGAACGCAAACGTAAGAAGAGAGAAAGTCACTGAGAGGGAAAGAGAGAGGGAGCATGGAAGAAGAGACACGGAGTGATTGACGATGCGGCCGGGTGAGACAAACCCTCTTTGTGCCCTTCACCCGCACCGCGGACTGAAACAGTGTCTGTGTGCGTGAGAATGAAGAGAGAGGAAGGAGACATGGTGATAGAGAGCAATCAGAGCACAAGAGATTGGCTGAGAGCAGAGGAGGGGCAGAGAGCGCGAGAGGGGGGGGGGTGAAGATGCTCTGATAAGTTTGTCACCCCGAGGGGTTCATCTTCAGAGTTGGAGGGGAGCGGACCATCGAACATCAAACACTCGGGGGAAATTCCACTGTTTTATGACAGGTTAACAAAAAATGTCACATTTTTATTGAAGTCCTTCCACAGGAAACAACTGAGTGTGTCAATGTGTGTGTGTGCATGAGCGTGTATTCATATCTTTGTGGGGACCAAAAATAGGATGTTTACTATACTTATGGGGACCAGAATCCCAGTCCCCACGAGCTTGAAGGCATTTTTGAGACTCCAAATGGGGTTTTAGTGACGGGTTACAGTTGGGTGGCTTTCATCTTTCATGGTTAGGGTTAAAGCTCGGGAAAGCATTACGTCAATTAGATGTCCCCACAAGACGGGTGTGTGTGTGTGTGTGTGTGTGTGTGTGTGTTAAAGAATGACGGGATTTCAGGAAGTATGAGGCAGCTTGTCCAGGCAGGAAAGGAACAACGTGAAGGTGGAGGCGCTGACATCTATAGCCGTTTTCCTTTTCCAGTAAACTCAGCACAGACTTTCAGGATGAGAACCGAGGGACCGATCTGTGATCTCTGCACGTCCGTCCACCTCGCTGAATGAGCAGCACCAGCTCTCGTTTAATACACCCGAGTCAACGCCAAAAAGCACGACGGCATTTGATGCACAACGGAGGTGAAAACTCGTCTGACCAAACAGTGATCTTCATTTTAAAATTAGTGGGCAGCCTTGTTTTGCTAATATTGATTTTAAACAGCCCTAAAACAAAGGACGTCATGCTGAGGCCAAGAAACATGCGAGAGCGCACACGTATAGCACATCCTGCCCACACATGCAGTGTGACACCTCCCTCACACCTCCCTGGTTTCTAAGCAGCGTGGTTGCATTCACTATTTTGGCTCTTCCAGTCACAGAGGTGGAGCGAACCGTTTACTGTTACGCTCTCATTTTTCTCACCATCGAGCGTAACCAACTCCATGAAACTGTCAGCACTACAACAACACATGCAAATTCTGCTGTCCTGTCGTTGGCTGCAAAAACCAAAACACACGGAGGAAGTGAGAAGTCAAGAGCGAGTGGTTGTTCGCTCCATCAGAATAAAATCTCCAAGCTCATCGACTCTTTTTGGCTCCACAGAGAAAACTGATCAGGAATCAAAAATGACGCATTAATAAAAGAACAGGAATCGCTTCAGAAGGAATTTAAGGGGATCTCTTAAACAGAAACACTGAGTCAATAGAGTCCCATTAAAGGAAAAAAGAAATACAATAACTGAAAAGGGGGAGAGGTGGCAAAAACTCTGCTTGGCCTCTAAAATCCCAATAAAAAAAAGAAAAGTGCAGTTACCAAGCTGAGCTCAACGATGGATCTACACAAACGTCTGGGGTTAAAGAAGCACACTCCAGTCACGCCTACAGCTGGTTCAAAATGAAACACGTAAATAAAAAGAACAATCACACCTGTCGTGGCGGCGCTTCACTGCCTGCATGTGCAGAGTCCATGTCAAAGTTTCTGACCAACAGAAACAAAAGTCCAAGCTCAGAGGGGGCGGAGCCTGTCCATTATTCCACCTAGTGTGAGCACTTACTCGTTTTTATTTCATAATCGTTTTTATTGTGTGCATACAGCACTTTGTATCTGCCATGCTTGCATTTAAAGTGCTTTATAAATAAAGTGGGTATGGTATGGAATAATGTTGGGCCAATACTGAATGTCCAAGAGAAATGTGAGCACAATAAGCCCCATTTAAAGCCATTTAAATCAGTTGTAGTGGGCTGGGTGCTTCATTGACAAATGCCAGTTCAGCTTTTGCTGTTACATTGAAGTCAGGTCTGCTTACTAGTGTGTTTAAGTACATTTAGTTCACAGGTTCAAGGTTCTTTATTTGTCACATGCATAGTTATACAAGTATAACACACAGTGAAATGTAGCCAAGGACTGCCCTTGTGGTACACACATAAAAAAAAAAAGAAAACAGCAGTAGTGTGTAGCTCTGATTAGCTTGTTTGCAGCAGCTGGCTCTTTTAAAGAAGCAGTTTGATGGTTTATACTTTAAGTTTGTTATTGTACTTTTCTCTTGTAACTGGTGCCTACTGGGCAGATGATCCCAGTGCTATTTCAACTCATCGATCTCTGTATGTAGTACAGCAGTAGAGTAGAGGGATATTACCTAATCACAGACATTTTTGTTTATGAAATATTCAGATGTAGTGATTTCAATGATGCAAACTGGGACACGCGGTGCTTTCTATACATGTGTGACAAACGAAAGAATGACTGTGAGCCTGGGAAAAAAAATCCAGTAACTTGGGTCTTTGTTAAGAGCTGCCTGATTACCAAATAGCTGCTACAGACAGCTGAATATTCATGTTGGGTATTGTGGTTACTTTGGTTCTGCTTTCCTGTGAATTGACGATGCTGCTAACCCTGCTTTTGTATGTGGGGAGGTGGGTTTTCCAAGCACGCATGTGAGGATAACGCGTGATATCATTGTATTTTTCTTTTTTATTAAACGCTGCAGTGGTGACTGACTGATGTGACTGATGGCCGCTGTGGGTTTTGGCCTCATTTTCCACGCAGAGTCTGAACGTAAGGTGAACGCAGATAAAACTGCTTTTATTAGTGATCGTGTTTCCGATGACGACTTGGGTGTAGCTATTACTCAGCGATGAATGCCTCTGGCAGGTCTCTCCTACTTCTGCAGTGGGTTGCAAACTATGAATATGAAATCTGATACCTGCACCGTGCAGGCGTGCAGGATGGAACAGCCCGAAGGAAAAGGAGGAGGCGACCTGATATTTTTCTTCCTGAAAATTAAGTAAGCTGAGTGTTGTTGCTAGGCAGTTTTTAAGTGAGTCTCAATTACGTACACAGATAATGTCTGAAATGTTCTGACTGTGCAGAAACTGTAAGTCCAGGGGCTGTTGTTCATTAATTTATGAAAGTGTGACACATTGACATTTAAAGAGGCTTCTTCCTCAAACTAAATGTGAAAACAGGGCAATTCCACAGTTATTCAAAATTACAAATTAAAACGTAATCATTAAAAAAAAAGGCTCAGCATAAATGCAATTAAGAGACAAAAGTTGGAATAAATATCTGAACGTAAATCTGAATACCCGACCTCCTCGCTGAGTTATTGTCTAAAATACAGTCGTCGCATTGATCGTTGGTGCTTTTCTTGGATTTTCCATCATAAACTGAAGCACAACAAATACAAAACTGACAAGAAATGATGGAAACCAAGCGCTCGATGCTTGAAATTTCATCGACCCTTCCTTAGATGACATTTAAATTACGCTCGGCGCTCTCTAAACCTACAACAATATCTGGAATAACACTTTACACTGATATTATTTCAGCCTACGGCTTTCCATCTATACGATCATCAATACAAGCCCCTCATGTGCCTCCCACAGCCAACCCACACACTCGCACACCACGAGCCCCCACGGTTCCCATGACAATAAGAGGCTGCTTCTGGATTTTCACTCTCCGCCGGAGTCACGGCCAGTCGGCCACAGAGAGGATCAATAGAAGTATTGTTGCTCTCGGGATGGCTTGTCCTTCCAGGAAGTTAGTGCTGCTGCGGGGGCCTGATCAATGAAGCTGGCAGAGAGGCCGACAGAGCTCACGCTACATTGAAGTTCTCACATTCGGCTAAGCTTGAACACACAGACGGTCTTTTACATACATGGCTCAGACTCATCTGCATGACAAGAGTGACAGGAAGTGAACGAGCAGTTACAAAGTAGCGTGGAATAACGCACAGAGTAAAAAGTACGACTTCATTATCACATCAGCACTCATCAGATATAATGTTCATATTGTCATTCGTGCTTTTCTTTCAGTAAACACAAATCTCAACACTAACAGGAAGTGATGTGTCTGAGAGGATGTTATTAGAAGAATTGCGCTGTGACTCAAAGGGAATTTCCCGACTGACTTTGTGTCTCTCTGTCACGGTGCTCGGTCAGACGGAGAGAGCCGTGACAGACGGCCGTAACATCCGTCACAAGCTGGCTCGTCACCTGGTCTGAAGCGCACGCACCGCGCTCGCTTACAGACACCCTGCTTTATTTTCCCCTCGAGCTTCGCCTGCGTGAGACCGAATGCTTGTAAAGCGAGATAAAGACCGACTGATCAACCGCTGAGATCAAACCTCAAAGCCAGAAATGGAACAAACTGAAGCCAGTGGGACAAGTGAAACCCTACCCATTAGTATCATCAGAACACAAGAGAAAGAGAGAGAGAGAGAGAGAGTGGGCTGCGTTTTACATGTCTGCCAATGTGTCGAAACACAAGGGATTTTTTCCCCCACCGACTCTCAGATGAATCTGAGGTGGGCTTGAGGGGAAATTCACAGTAACGGAAAAAGGTATGTAGGAAAGTTGGTCTGAGAGAAAGGGGAAGGGGTTTGATGCTGGTAGTTTTCAATTCTAAAAAAAGAAAGAGCAGACGAGACCACTGTCTTCATCAGATCATCTCCATCTGGGAACAATTTCAGTGTTATTGAGAAAACACTTAAAAAAACAAACAAAAAACAAACGTAATGTTCTGTCATGTGCTTTTAACTCGCACACGCAATTGAAACAAGGCGGTTGGGACTGAAGGGGGTTTACTTACATTGACTTTGAAGGCCTGGACTGTGTTGTCCAGCAGCAGTACGTTGCACACAACCTGTGTGTGCTGCCTGTCTCGCTCCAGCTCAGTCGCCCGGACATTGTAGGATCTGCCAGCAGGCAAGCGGAAGCGCGCGCTCATCACGCTCCTACCAGGGTCTGCAACAAGAGAGTACACAGCACAGAGGAGAAAACGATGAGTGAGAGCAAAACCAAAACGGGGCTCGATCAGGGTCCAAGCTGCCAAAGATCTAAAATTGCCTGTAATGAATGCATAACACCACGAAACTTAAGGTGCGCTTTAGGGGACAAAAACCTCTTTGTTCAAGGCTCGATCCATCTACAAACAGATGCACAATACGGCACGCAGCGACGGCAGCCGCGCAAGCCCGTGCAAGCAGGTCGAAGCATCGGCGAGCGAGTGTTTCATGGGAAAAGAATGTCAATACGCAAGCAGCAGATTCCCTGCCAGGGTGATGCGGCGCAGCCCGCCACCTCAAACACTCACGGGACAACCCAGGATGACACATTTTATTATTTTAAGAGGCAATTAGACTTCGTCAGTGAAGAATAATGCAACAACCGGGGCCATGCTGTCCTGTTTATTACATGGAAGCTTCAAAAACCACAGCACACATGTTGATATCTTTCCAAACAAAGAACATTTCAGTTTTAATCTTAATGGGGAGAATTAATGCAGCACGCTGTTAGCACGCCGCTATCTAAAACAAAAAAAGGCGCCCTGTGACGGCAGAGCACAGCTGAGTAGGTGCAGCTCTCACTGTGTGAAATGTGCAGACACACTGCTGATGGTGATGATGATGATGATGATGATGATGATGATGATGATGATGATGATGATGAGGAGGAGGAGGAGGAGGAGGACGACGACGCAGCTCTCACTTCCAACATGAAGACAAAAACACGAAGGTACAGCAGAGCGAGAGCAGCGAATGACGGACCTGCTTCACACAAAGCGACGAATGAGTAAACCTCCTATAGTCACTGACGTCGACTGAAGGTAAAACATGAAGGTGTGAGATTTCTCTGCTTTTACACCCTGCTGAGGACTCACTTTCACGTGACTCTATTTATGTGTTTGTAATCTCCGTAGACGAACGGTTCTTTCAAAGAGTAAAGACAAGATCACGGGCACCTGTTCCACATGATTTTCATACATTATGATGCATATTCTCAGATTCTAGAGCAGCTCTTATCCAGAGTAAGTCTTCATTATCTCAGACCGGTCATGTTCTATTTTCCTTTAAGCCAAGTTTGTTCTGGACGGCTGCTCCATGCAAACCGAGGGTTTTAAAAAAGATGATTGGTTCACTTTACACAAAGACGAGACCTGCGATGTAACTTGGAGAGCTTCACAGGAAGAGATAAGCAGACCTTGTCACCTTTGCTCCTGCTGAGCTTCCTGTTTGTCAATTTCAAGTGAAATGGCTGAATTTCCTGAGCTGCTTCAGAGAAATCAGACGGGCCCGTTTCCCCCACAGTGTTTCACTTTTCCTTTACAATAAACTGTGTTTCTGTCTGATTATCTGATTAGTGAGTAACAGTTCACTTCTGTGACGCTTCTGATGAGAAGTCAGTGGCTCACAGACTGTCTGGAGTCATCATTAAAGCTGTCTGTCAGAGGCTGGTCAATGAAACAGAGGAATGATATGATGCTGCAATGAGCTCCAAGCCCTTCCTGTCCACATCCTGCTTTTTTCCTTTTAGGTCATCTAGCATGACTGCAGACGTGACAAACCCACGGGGGTCACGGTGCTGTCATCGCGGGCTGCTGTGTCTGTAGCGATGGATGGGGAGAGCTCTCCGAGCTGCTCTTCACTACACATGAGCACAAACCAGGATGACCTACTGACAGATGGTGCGCTCTCTATAAATGCACATTTATACTTCAGGTCACCGCTAACAAACTCTCCCTCTCACGCACACAGACACACAATAATCTATATGTCATATGCACAGAGGAAGTTCTTGCATATGCTTTGTGACAGTCGCCTCATCCAAAAACAGACCAAAAATAGACACAATGACATGTGACAGACATCTCAAGAAAGCATCTATCACCCTGTGGTCACATTATATTACTTCATCGTGCTGAATGTCCAGTGACTAAAGAACAACTCAGGAAAGCATAAAAATATGAGAAGTGCTCCAAGAGGGCAAACGTCCACCAGGGCCAATGGTTTATTTGAAGGGAACAGCATTATATTTTCTATATATTCATTTAGCTTTCTTTGCTCTCCTCAAATAGACTTTAACTTTGTAATTTTACCCTGCTGAGACTCATTTTAATATACCTGACACAATTTATGTGGATATCATGCATGTATAGGATCATTTTTTGGTAAAATGTCTGTAAATGTTTAGTAATAAAGTGAAAAATGTTTTTGATTGAAACAGTTACAACCTGTTACTGTAACATTATCATTCCCTATATGCCTACATCTCATCAGTCCAAACACTGGCAGTAAGACACAGTTTTAAATGATCAGATCAGTCTACTGACCTTCAATACACAAGCTGGGTGGTGGTGTTTTTTCTATGAGGTGTTTTTTCTTTTGGTCATTTTTTTAAATCAATCATTAAGCTGACTTGAAGACCTTGGTGGATATAAGTCAAATTATAGCTATCGCGTTTGCAGACAGAATGACGCTGCAGGTGTTTAATACAAACATAAAATATGCAAAGTGTGGATTCAAAAGCATCTCGCCTTCACTGAACTAACAGGGAAACCTCAGAAACTCCAGCTAAGCATTTCTCAGACTGTCAAACTCCGGTGTTCAATGACAGGCTGGTGAAAAATATCCATTTATTTTAGTTTCAGTTAACTCATTGCCTTTTGCTCCCCTCCTCCATGCAAAGATAAAGAAAGGCATGTCTTTGATAACAATTTCAAAATTATAAGATTCAAAAGCACAACCACCTCTGCCATCCCCGAAGATTGACCAAACCCAGAAGCGCGATCTCTTGTGCCTACTTACATGGAACATGTATGTAATGCCTCCCGCTACTTAATTAAAAGAATTTTTAAATTCATAAATTTATCTCTGATGTTCAGTAACAACCTCAGAAGAATGCTAAACTAGCAAAGCATTAGCCTATCGAGGAAAAAGAAGCTATAATGTGCAGCAAGCTGATTGTTTACGATGTCACAGTAACTAAACTGATCACACAAAGACATCAGTCTGTACCGGTCTTAATCACATCAGCGGGTCACAGTTTACCACGTCCGCTCACAATTTCCTGGGCAAGAACTGCCACAGCATCAGAGCACAAAGTGCTGCAAGATGCAGAGCTGGTCGTGCTGTAGGTGCTCCTGGTGGGATCGGTATATTCTGCCAGCGGAACGAGCACGCTGGCCTCAGTGCAGGCAAACGCACGCGGACGTGGCCAAGCATGCGTGATGATGCCAGCCACAGCGCTGCGAGCTTGGGAAACAGAGCGAATGGAGCAGGGAGACGGGCAGAAACGGAAGCAGGGATGAAGCCATGCAGAAGGAAGGGAGGGACGGAGCAATGTGCTCCTATCGCTGGCTCTCTCTGGGGACGAGCTGTGGATAAATAGACGACGAGCCCTGACACACAGACCCACACACCCACACACAGACCCACACACACACTGCACAGGCTGTATCGCCTTGCCCTGCCCTTTTCCTGTCCTAACGTTCTTCTGCTTATCCACGTGAAGACAATTTCTGGATGGGATCATCCTGTCTGCAACCATTGAATCACGTTCTCACGTGACCTACCTGAGCCTGAGAGCTTTAACGATCAGTTTAAAGTCCAGCATAAAACCATTGTTTGAAATATAAATGAAAATAGTTTGTCAAGAATGATTTTCATCAAGGTTTTATCTCAGTCGATTTGTTCTCATGAACTTTTACTAGAGTGACGCAATTAATCGAAATGTCTATTCAATTAAAATTGTGGCCTCCAAGGATTAGGAAAACGAGATAAAAGAGATAAAACAATTATTGTGCCTGCTTCCTTTCACAACAGTGCTTTTATTTTGTCTTCTGAGCCGCCACAGCCAGCAGGCTTATTTTCAGCCTGAGCAACACAGAATCTGGACACAGTTGAGGACTGGGTGGATTAAACTGGAGGTGCTCGTTAGTTAACTGGTCAACTAGTATAAAAGTAGGAACCCACTTAAACAGTCTAAACTGGTTAATCGGTGCCTTCGTGCACAGCATCTCAAACATATCATACTAGATTCGTTTGCATAGTGTTGCTATAACATAAGCATCAGCCTTAGCATCCATATGTCTGTGCAGGATGTGGCTACACGTAGCTCCATAGCTCCAATGCTGCAGGACCATGCTGGGTGGTACAGCTCGCTTTTACCTGGCTTCTTTACAACTTCCTGTCATAGAGTGACAGAAAGCCATCTGCCGGGGTTGCAGCCCTTGGCGTATAGAAGGAACAGTTAAAAGTGTTGTACATAGATAAAGTAATTTGTCTGACTAGTATTCGTGGTACGGATCAATGAGTCGACTAACTGGATAATAGATTAAGCTCATTTGTTTTTCTTTAGGTTTTTAAAAGTTTCTTCCACCTTATTCATCTCTTTCCTGTCCTACTACACCGTTTCCTCTTCCACTCTTTCTGTTCTCGCCGTACTGAAATTTTCTGCTCCGCTGTGGTCCTTCCAGCTTTGCTCTGCTGAGCTGGACAGGACAGCCACTCTCCCCTGAGAGAAGCCTCCGGAACTGCAGGAAGCAATTATTGTAGCGTGCTTCCGAAGTCAGCGGAGCTTACAAACAGGCAGAAATGCGTGTGTGTGTGTGTGTGTCTAACCAAGGGCCCTTGACCCTCAAGCTTCCCTCACTGGTGGGCTCCTGCGGCTCCCTCAGCTTATTGCAAACACAGACGCTCCTGCAGCCTTCCTGTCCATGCACAGGAAAATGAGCCTTTAATGTAAACGCATATATAAACATGCTGATATTAGCATGCACACACAAACAGACTTATCTAAACGCGAAGATCGGGCTGGGCATTTCGGTCATTCTAGTTTAAAGCTGCGTTTCATGATTTCTTCTGTAGGTTTGTGTCTCTCTTCTCTCTCGTTCTCCACACAGAGCAGTTCCCAACATCCTCTCTGCATCTGCAAGCACACCCGGCTCCAGTGTCCCAATTTTACCTCGTTTGTCCAGCTTCATTATGATTTTTTTTTAAATGGCAGCTGCATAAATTTGAGCTTTTTTCCATTCAAAAGAGTGCTGCCACACAATCGCCAGGTCTCTGTTCAGTGAGTCGGCTCACCAACAACTGAGCATTTACCCACATTCAGCAAAAGTGACCTAAGTAGCACCTTTGCTCCACATTGTATACATGGCTCTGCTGTTATTAGCATACACACAATAATACATAATAAAGCAGATCCCAACGGGGCTGAAGCACCGTCCTTCCCCGTGCCTCTTATTTATACTAATGTCGCCAAAGTCCTCAAAGCGAAAGCTTCACAACTGGCGCCGTCTGCTCCAGCTCAAATACGGGCTCACAGCTGAACTCTGCTTGCCTTTTACATTTCTATTTATAATCCCGATTCCTTCAAAGGAACTGCTACGTATGGTTTTTCTGTCCCTTTGTGCTGCTTTGGAACAGTTGAAATAAGAGGCTTGCAGTTAGGAATCCCAAAGGAATTGTGCATAACAGCTTCACAGCACAGCATAAACTAGGTCATACACAAACAGGTGGTCAATTACAGATGTGTGCCACTGCGCGTGCGTGTTTGTAGACAGCTTGTGATTTCCGTTTTCGTTATAAATGGTTAGAAAAACTACTTTAAAGCCCTCGTGGACGATTTCAATCAGAATAAGAACGAGTGGCGCAGCGCTCGGTTGAACACTGGAGGGTTTCACCTGCACCTTCAGGCAAGTGCTGTTGTGATTTGGTGCTATATAAATAAACATGAGGAAATAAACTGTATTCTTTGGCATTAAGACAGAAAAACACTTCCTATACCAGGTCTTAAATCCTTTCCTTTCTCCCCCATCAGACCACCACTATGAACCCTTTTTACTTCTTCTATGTAGGAACAGCAACAGCATCGGGCTGTTGCGCGTCTCTGATGTTCTGGGAGTCCAAAAACTCGGGCCAGTCGAGGCGAGAAAGCTGAGGCAGCAAATAACCTTGAGAAGAGAGATGTATGAAGAAGAAGCTATAATATCATTTATAACAGCAACTCTGAGCAGTACCAGAGCCAAGTCAGACTTTGTGTTACACGTGTTCAGTTTGCCTGTAACAGATACTGCTAATCCACCGATTCAGTAAATCAAATCAACTGTGCTAACTATAAACTATAAATAAATGCCCGGTTCGGTTTCTGCCCCCTTTGGTCTCAAACCCATCATCATTCAGCCGTGCAGAGTTGCAAACGTCTGCAGACCTCTGCTTGAACCTTACCGAGCCCTTGTGGAATAAACCTCTCGGAGAGCATGAATGAAAATCCTGACTCAGCCGGCCCGACTGCATTGATTAGAAAAACTACACCGTCCATTCTAGTTCTCAGCTTTCCAGAAGCACTTCATCGGGCATTTCAACACAAGTGCACCAACGTGTGCTACAAAACCAAAGAGCAATAACAGCCTGAGAGGGGGACATTTCATTTTACGTATAGAACACGGAGCACAGTTAAAGCAGACACACGTTTAAGGATTCACACGTTACAGATGTATGAAAACGTAAAAATATAATTAGAGCAAACAAATCTGCTGCGCAAAGAGCATCTCATAGAAACCAAAAACCAAAAAGTTATTTATATTTTGGAGCTTCCTGACCGCTTCAGTTCTTATTAACTTCTTTCACACTCGATATTTCATCACTGAATTACATTAAACAACCTGACACGACACAGACTTTCAGCAGCACTAAAGCTTTCTGATGAAAAAGGAAGCACTTGTGATTTTAGTCGAGCTAACAGAGATTCAGCGTTTCACATTTAAACCTCACAAAATGCCTTTGAGATCACGAGCTCCATTTGGAGATTCACACATCAGTTGTGCACTTTCACCTGTCGTTAAAAGAAAGAAAAAGAGGAAAATAACCTGCTCCTGAGACATAAATGAGAAAACGCTGAATTAAAAGTTCCTACCGAGCCCCGGGGCAACGCGATTACAGAAAACCTGCTAAATTAATAACAATAAAAACATATTTTAATAGGTTTTTGCCAAAAGGATAAAACGAGGTCATTCATTCAGTAAAGCCGAGTGTTAAAGGTCGAGTGTTAGGCAATCAACAAAAATGGGAAAATCATGCCCAATACTTCTCATATAAAAACATTCAGATGTAATTTGCGTGTAATTATTAAGGCGAAATAGCAGAGTCTGTTCACTTTTTTTAAATGGTTTACCTACCCAGGGATATTTTACACTTTAACATTTTTGTGTGCGTCAGAAAACGACTCCATCTACCGATCCAGCCGCTGCTAACCTGCTCTGCCCGTCAGGGAGTCACTGAGGAGCACGAGAAGGATCACCGCCCGCCAACTGGAGTTTGGGTCCAAACAGATGAAGGACTCCCCACGTTTATTTGCACATGAGCGTTTTTATATATGACATTATTAAAAAATTGTAGAGTCAGTCCCAGCTGTGTGCACGAGCAACGTGATCGAAACAAGACTGTGACGTAGAAAAAGCGAATAAAACTTTATCCTCCAGAACTGCACCGGGTTAATGAGGAGCACTGTTAACATACATGTAATTTACCTCGTTAGTACTGAAGCATTCAAGTCTCTTCATAGTATAAATCACAGCATTAGTCTTATTATTGCTAATGACATTAAGACAAGTCCACCAGTTACTGCATGAGGGCGGAGCAGTAACTGAGCAACTTCCTTCTAATGAACTTAAGAATAAATCCTAAATTTGTGAATCCGATTTTCCAAACAATGCAGAAACATTCCGATATTCTTTGATACTAAATCCCTGACTTTTCTTCTTCTTCGCCTCCTCTTCATCCTGTCTTTAAGTGTCAGTATGGAGCGTGAGTCCATTATGCAAATTACAGTCATCAGTGCCAGAGAGCAGCCATTTACTTCTGCACACAAACACACAGAGCCATTGATAAAAGCCGACACCTGTCACAGATTCCTGCTGAATCAAAGACAACACAGAGGAGACTTCTCAGCTCGTTCTCCCGCTGCAGTCCTCGTCTCTCCAAGCATCTCGAGTGACATCTCGTCGTCCTATTAGATTTATTATAATGTCATCGTTTTCACAACCTCCCCTCTCCCATTGGGCCTTCCATCTTTCACTTTAATCCAATGCTGCATGTACCTTATCACACTTCCCTTCAATAAGCTTCTCTTCTGCTTCCTTTCCCGAGTTATTGGTGCCACCATCTCCCCTTTAGAAGCCGCTAACGTGCATTTTCTGCTAAGAGAAGAGCTAACTGAGTGAGCGAGTAACATCTACTCTCTGTGTTGCGTCACTGTGAGTTATTTGAGGACAGATTAATCTCAACAGCTGCGCTGGAATAAAGAAAGGTTGCAAAACAGTGGTCGTTCCACCACAAATGCACAAAAGCAGCACATCCTGTCCACTTGATTTGTCTGCAAAACAACATTTAGCTTCAACTACGGCACTCTTCAAGGCCTGGAGACAAATAATCGCTTTGTTGTTTGCACAACAGCCGTGAACACATCTGCATCTGTAAAGTGCACACTGAATACTTTATTAAAAATAGAAAAATAGAAATAAATGAATTACAGTAGACATTCACACCTGGGGTTCTCTTCTTCTTGTCATGCACACACATGTAGCATATTGTTATTTTTGCAATGGTATCAGTGGCGACTATCTCAGGTTTGAGGTTTCCTGCTTTTAGCTAACAGTGCAAATAATCATTCATCTATCTATTCATAATGTTCATCACATACACAGCAGCATTTCTGTGTGAGACAAATACTGAAACAATGCCAACAAATATCCTACACGTGGTTAAAAACTGATTTCATTAGCACAGGTGTTACTAAATAAACAGGTGAAAAGCAAACAATCTTAAACAGAGCTCACAACAGATGAGCAACAGCTGAAGGATGGGTCCAAAGAAACAGCACGAAAGAAAAGACAACAAAACAATGCATTAAAAAATGCATAAAGATAAAAATATTAAAACAGGAAAATATGGAAGGAAACTAGAAAAAAAAAACAATACATATAAAGGGATATAAGGGCCATAAAAGGGCACCTTAGGCTGTACGGCTGCAGACTGGATCACGCCGGGTCATCGTTTGTGCTCTGAGGCTCGGGGCCAGACGCAGGCGTCGCTTTAAAACAGATCCACAAACTCAATTGTAAACACATACAAGAAGTCAATGGAGATAAGCCAGGAGTGGGTGATGTAAAGACCACATTTGTCTGTCACCGGCACTAATGAATTAGCTGGACAACAATAAAATACCACTTAGGGTTTGTCAGAGTGGTCACTGATGTTTTAAACACACCACGGAAAGTTTGGACTGAGAATGTGAGAGGGGAGGGGCCCCCGTGCCCCCGTTTATACAACAGCAGGCCCTCCTCTGTGCAGTAATATTCTCTCACACACACACACAAGAGAGAGAAATGCAGGTCTGATTAAAGCTGCACATTCCCCCAGATTTCTCCTTTCCTGCTGACGCCGGCGCCTTTACGTGTAACCGGGGTCGGTTTCTGAACACTCTGCAAATTTCCACCCGCATCCACCCCAACCCTGCACATTCCTGCCCCACCAGCAGGGAGGCCAGGTGTTCTATAGCAAGCGCGCACCCTCCTGCTGCAAGGCAGATAGATTAGCTCAGTGACGATGCAGCACTTCACACTATCCTTCGAAAGATCCCAGTGATTTAAGTGGCAAACACAGCTCAACACATCTCCATATCGTGCATTTAACAGTTAAAATTGTTTCAAATTTGTAACTTCATCTGAAGTTAATTTTAAAAAGACTTTATTTTCAAACACAGGGGAGGATTTGTCTGCACTATACTATTAAAATATTTTTAAACATGGACTTAAACCATTTCTGTGCAAATTATTAATTTAAAAAAAATAAACCAATAAAAAATAAGCAGGTTTTATTTTAATATAATATATGCTGGTGCCCACCAAACAGGTTTGAGCCATGAAAAGGAGATTAATCACCAGGACTGATTAAATATTTTAATAATTTTTTAAAATTGAGCCTTAATTTTTACATAAGCTTGAATTAAGTGTTTTTGTAAGACAGCCAAAAATAACAGTGTAAAATAAGGTAAAACAGACCCGCAGTCCTCACCCAAAAGCATTGAAATATAAATAAACGAGTAAATAAACAAACTACAAGCATCTAATGTTGATATCAGTAAAACCACCGTTGACATTCACCGTGTCTCTGTGCCAAGCTGAACCCCGTTCCCTGAATCTGGTACGCGAGTGTGTGTTTAACAGTCTGTGGAATCAATAAGCTGTAAGTTAATCAGCCTCTCTTCATTAAGGTGCAGAAACCCCGCTAGAAGCCAAACACACTACAGTAGACAGGAGCGGGCTCTTTATGTATAAGCAGTATGAGATTATCTGAACCGTGTGTGTCTGTGGCCTCATCACCAAACTCTGCTGCCACAAAAATTGAGCTGAACAGCGACACACGTCTAAACATATTTGTTTGTGCTGAATCTGAAAATATCTTCACGTGACAACTTCAGCTCAAATTCCAACAACATGCATACATTGAAAACATGAACAGACGCAGCATTAAGTGCTCCGATGCTCTGATCATGTGAAAGCAGCTTTTGTCCAAAAACACAAAATACTGCAGTGTGAAGCTGTTAGTGGGCAGATCTTTGAATCATTAAAGTGGAAACTGCCTCAAAGTAAGTCATGGAAGTAAAAACATATTCCAAGATATTCATTTGGAGGCAGGTAAAAATCTCTTTTTTTGGTAAATATTCAAATCCTAAGCCCATCGGAGCATGCACGCTCCAATTTGTGTAACTACTTTTAAATCCCGGTAGAACTGCAACCACATAAGCTAGCGCAATAATTTCTTTTGCACATAAAACCAGAGCTGCACTTACATATCATGCATTCAACTTGTCCCAGGTCGCAGTTTCCTCCCACATGTGGCTTTGCAAAAATCTTATGCTTTATGCCTTTCTGTATAGTTTCTGAGAGGCTTAATTTCACTGTTGCAAATAGTTTATTGTGTTTTATTTTGATGAACATGCTGGGGGTTTTTTGCAAATTGTGTACAATAATATTTATTTTTGTTTTTCCTGCAGTTTATAAAAATTGGTGTATCTCAAAAACGAAACTATGAAGACACTCAAAATAAATTTCTTGTGGTTGGAAACTATTTTGGGCAACTTTTTTGCATTTACAATTTTAAGGGTTATACCTCTGAAATTTCTGTAACTAGAAATAAGTTAAAAAAAACAAAAACGATTTTCAATTTTTTGTAGTTTCCTGCACTTTTTTGCAATCTATGTAGTTACTATCGACTTTATGCAAGCGTATTATTGAAATTTGGGATATAACGGTTGTATTGATGTATAGCAACTTAAAATGCTCCCAGATATGGCACTATAGCATGTAAAATATAAAGACATTCCTGTAGACGTTAACAAGAAGGCCAGCATAAAACTAAAAAACGGCTGCAGTTCAGTCGAATCTGTTAAAAACAAACTAATTGTTGGTCTATGGCGACTGCAGCTCGTGCAGAGCTAACATAAACAACATGAACAAGAGTCGCCCATATTACCGGTCGCTCCACATATTTCTGACCCTCAGTAACAGCAGATAGCCAAAACACATAGATGTGGGTCTGCAAAGCTTTGCAGAGCTGGGATTAATCCTAAAATGGTCGTGTAGGTGGTGATAGTTTTGTTTTCAAATACCACTTTGTAAATGAAAACACAGATGTGAGGAGTCAGCCTGAGGCACAGGATTTTTCTTTGTCAGCTAGGAACTAACATAATGTGTCAGCCTCTCAGACAGGACAGCATGTGACAGTCAGGAAAACGACATGATTCACTTACTCCCCGACACCCTCGGGACGAGCCTGTACTCTATTCTCAGAAGCTGTAGCTGCTCAGGTCAAAGCAGTCAAACACCAAACCAATCACTACTCATCGCATCAAAGTTCAAACCATCTCTTTATTAGAGGTGTCCCCTTACACTACTCGAGCCTTTTTTCCAAGAAGATGCGCATGTTTTATTTTTGCTCCTTGCTGAGAACTTAATTAAACAGCGGCTGACATTCAAAATGACACAAAGGCAGCTCAGAAAACAGGACGAGGAAAAGGCTTTTTGCACTGAGCACAGCCTTTAGATGCAACACAGCTTTCTCTTCCCTGCACGTTTCTGCAACTATTACGGCAGCTTTACTGAAATGTGACTATATTATCATATTATCAGTGTGCAGGATCATTTCCCCCCCACAGTTAATGAATTATTAAGGCCCTAAAGATTTATGCAAACCTGGACCTAGAGGATTCTCACCACACCAAATTATGCAAACGCAGCAAACATACAAACATCAGCACATAAACAGCCAAAATGGATATTAATACAAAACAAGCCAGGAAGCGTAAGTGCCACTCCATATATGTGCATCCATACAACCACTCCTTTTTCTCCTTATTCCCAAGCACACCGCATTAAAAACACCTGCTGCTTTAATGCAAAACCTTCAGAACAGCTGACTCTTGCACTAACATGCACTAGCATTTCAAACCCAAACATACAGGCCTAACCCCCCACAGCATGCATTTCATTTACAAACACAAAGGTGAGAAGCAGAAAATCCAGCCACACCGTTAGGTCATGCTGTAAAAACAAGCGCTATGATGGGGGCTCTGCTGATACTGAGCCCACCCTGATGATGTGCATGCTCTGTGGACCGCAGCAGAGTCAGCAAACTGAAATTAAACATCTGCATATAAATAATGTAAATAACATGAATAATACACTTTATTTTTTTGAGGACACCAGTCGAATGCTCCAAACTACACTCTGCCATCTCGCCTATCACGACGCAGCGATGGCACCAAAGAGAGGGAAAAATCTTGAAATTGGGATGTGAGTGCAGATGTGCATGCCTTGGGTCACTCAGCTGTGGCCTGGCCTAATGCACAACCTCAAACCAGGTTTCACAAACTCGGGTTAAACGGTGCTTCATTTAGCCTGTTCTGCATTCGCTGGAATTTACAAAGAAAGATGAGTGCAGCCGCAGTCCTCAGCACCAACTACTGCTGTGCATCTACTGTCTATGCTTCTCTGCAGACACAGGCTTAAATCAAACAAGGGCACAAAATTAGGTAAAGTGAAACACTTCCACTCTCGCCTCTTTGTTGCAGTGATGGCCAACAGTGTGAAACAGAGGGACATGCATGCAAGATCTTTCTCTTTAAAACATCTCAGAGGTTTTTTTTAATCACATACGTGCACTTCTGAGCTAAACACCTTTAGCTTGAGCTTCTGTTCGTGGTTTCTGTTTTGTGTGTGTGTGTATACATCCACGTGCACAAATTCAGGATGTCCTCTGCATGCTACGTTACATTTACATGAGAATGGTTTTGTCCTTCGAGTGCTGTGGTTTAGGCTTTTGAACTCAATGTGAAGACAGGTGACAACGGGCCGGGCTGTGGCTAGTCGTACAGTAAGCGCTGAAGACACAAAACCTGAAAGATAATTAAATTATAAGTGGGCTTGGGGGAGATCGTAAAGAACTTCAAACTATTTAGATCTGCCGAAAAACAGCCAAAGGCTCTGCTGCGATACAGGCAATTCGAGTGGAAGATGTGATTCAAAAGCAGTGTTGATGATTAAACAGCTTGTTTGAATGTATTATATAGCTTAAATAACACAAAGCATGTGTGTGGGAGAGGTGTTAGGGGATGTCTCTCCACCACGGCTTGTATGAAGAGGTGAAGATGAAGAGATGGAGGTGGGTGGAACACATTGCGGTTGGTAAACAGGGCCAAAACAGGAAAGCGTGGGCCTACCTGACAGTCACCTCAGAGCCTGTAAAATGTTGCCACGCTTTAAAAAAATAAGGTTAGCTGCTGGTGAAAAAATACTGAGACAGCAATTTGTTGCCTTTTTTTGCATCTCCTGAGGTGCTTTAGTTTGAATTTTTGTGTGGATGAGCCGCCTTTCAGGCCACAATCTGCTTTGCAGAAAAAAATGTGACACATGCTTATGTGCTAAACTCAAACAGCTGATCCAAATCTGCAAGCAGCGGGCTTTTTTTCCCTGAATTTTTATTTCTGCTAGCATCGCTCAAACCAGTGAACTTTAAATGTCCTGACGCAGTAGGGACAGCCTTCAGACGGCACTCGCTCGGGTTTGATGTGGAATACTGTGCGACAATAAAGCTGCAGCCGTGTCACCAATCCGAGTGTTGTGATGCACGCCTCATGTACGAAAAAGAGTAAAAGAGCACTCGATTTAACCTGCCCTGCATTTATTTGATTTCACAAAAAGAGATCAGTGCAACCTGATACTTAGATGTCGGATCCTAAAAATGAGCTTCAACTTCAGAGTGAAGCTGTTGCACAGAAGAGAAATGACACAAAACGGTTCTGAAAGCAACCAAGCATCTAAAAACACGTGACTTCAAAGAGGCATCATATCATTTCTGATGGGTTTTTAAAGGCCGCTAATGATTTAAGGTCTTATTGACTGAAATGTAATGTCCCAAAAAGGATGCACATCTGTTTTTTTTAATATGTAGAAGGACTGGCTTTAATCCATACGAACACATGACTGTGGTTTTGTTTTTCTAGCTTGTTCAGTAAAGCCTCAGCTCTAAGATTCTGACTCACGTCCAACAAGCACACACAGCTCAGTGTCTATCTATTGCTGTTGATCAATAAAGGGTACATATAACAATTTACCAGCTCCTCTAAAGATCAGTACAGTGGTATTGTACCGAAATACGAACAGTCATATCCTGGGATACATAATATCTAAATAAGGGGCCTGTCCTCAGCTGCAGCCACTAAAAATCAGCCTTTAATCAGCCCGAGCAACAAGCCCGAACAACCAAACTATAAAGAGAAATTACTGCCACCGCTCACCGTGGAAGTGGAAGCTTAGCCAGTTTTAATCAGTCGGTAGGTTTCTGCTCAGGGGAGTTGCAAAAAAAAGCTCAGATTTATGGTCCTGTAATTAACATGTCTGAGATTAAAGTGACGAAATGTCATGTATTGTCCTCTCGCTAGAGGCTCCCGTGCTGGCAGAGAGGCCGAAAGAGAAAGAGCGGGCAGAGCGGCCATGAGTCAGCCGGAGCCAGCCCCCTGCCTCATGCTGAAATCAGAGAAACCACAAGAATGTAACAGCTTCTGTTATTATCCCTCCCTGCTGCCTCCCAGCCTGATGGCCTGCCCCAGAAAATAGCAGCGAGGCTGGCTTCTCTCTCACTCACACTCTTGTTCTCATGTTCTCTCTATCCTCTCATTCTCAAATCCAACACACACATTTTTCTCTCAGGCTATGGCTGTCCATTTTGTTTAGCTTTCTCTCCACACACACACACACACACTTAAAATTTAACTGATATACAGTGGGGCAAAAAAGTATTTAGTCAGCCACCGATTGTGCAAGTTCCCCCACTTAAAATGATGACAGAGGTCAGTAATTTGCACCAGAGGTACACTTCAACTGTGAGAGACAGAATGTGAAAAAAAAAATCCATGAATTCACATGGTAGGATTTGTAAAGAATTTATTCGTAAATCAGGGTGGAAAATAAGTATTTGGTCACCTCAAACAAGGAAAATCCCTGGCTCTCACAGACCTGTAACGTCTTCTGTAAGAAGCTTTTCTGTCCCCCACTCGTTACCTGTATGAATGGCACCTGTTTGACCTCATCATCTGTATAAAAGACACCTGTCCACAGCCTCAACCAGTCAGACTCCAAACTCCGCCATGGCCAAGACCAAAGAGCTTTCGAAGGACACCAGGAAAAGAATTGTAGACCTGCACCAGACTGGGAAGAGTGAATCTACAATAGGCAAGCAGCTTGGTGTGAAAAAATCAACTGTGGGAGCAATCATCAGAAAATGGAAGACATACAAGACCACTGATAATCTCCCTCGATCTGGGGCTCCACGCAAGATCTCATCCCGTGGGGTCAAAATGATCATGAGAACGGTGAGCAAAGATCCCAGAACCACACGGGGGGACCTGGTGAATGACCTGCAGAGAGCTGGGACCAAAGTAACAAAGGTCACCATCAGTAACACACTACAACGGCAGGGAATCAAATCCCGCAGTGCCAGACGTGTTCCGCTGCTGAAGCCAGTGCATGTCCAGGCCCGTCTGAAGTTTGCCAGAGAGCACATGGATGATACAGCAGAGGATTGGGAGAATGTCATGTGGTCAGATGAAACCAAAGTAGAACTTTTTGGTATAAACTCAACTCGTCGTGTTTGGAGGAAGAAGAATACTGAGTTGCATCCCAAGAACACCATACCTACTGTGAAGCATGGGGGTGGAAACATCATGCTATGGGGCTGTTTTTCTGCCAAGGGGACAGGACGACTGATCCGTGTTAAGGACAGAATGAATGGGGCCAAGTATCGTGAGATTTTGAGCCAAAACCTCCTTCCATCACTGAGAACTTTGAAGATGAAACGAGGCTGGGTCTTCCAACATGACAATGATCCAAAACACACCGCCCGGGCAACAAAGGAGTGGCTCCGTAAGAAGCATTTGAAAGTCCTGGAGTGGCCTAGCCAGTCTCCAGACCTCAACCCCATAGAAAATCTGTGGCGGGAGTTGAAAGTCCGTGTTGCTCGGCGACAGCCCCAAAACATCACTGCTCTTGAGAAGATCTGCATGGAGGAATGGGCCAAAATACCAGCTACTGTGTGTGCAAACCTGGTAAAGACCTATAGTAAACGTTTGACCTCTGTTATTGCCAACAAAGGTTATGTTACAAAGTATTGAGTTGTATTTTTGTTATTGACCAAATACTTATTTTCCACCCTGATTTACGAATAAATTCTTTACAAATCCTACCATGTGAATTCATGGATTTTTTTTTCACATTCTGTCTCTCACAGTTGAAGTGTACCTCTGGTGCAAATTACTGACCTCTGTCATCATTTTAAGTGGGGGAACTTGCACAATCGGTGGCTGACTAAATACTTTTTTGCCCCACTGTACGTCCAAATTTCAACGCCATCTGGGTTTAATGGTATTCTGAGGAGGGTTTAAACAGCAGCAAAGTGTTTAACCACAGTTACATTGGTCTCTTTTAGCAGGACGACAATGAGTCACAACACTGCTAACAAGTGACGAGCGCAGTGTAGTCGATAAATTGCATACATGCGGCACACGTGCTTTTGTCTAAAGTGGCTCACAGTAACATCATTTGACCGTCGCAGACACGAGACTTCCTTTTGTTGAAATGAAGCCGCACAGAGCCGCGTACACTCAGCAGCCTTTATGTAAAGCATGAGGCTGACTCAGCAGCCCTTCAAACTCTCCGGTGACGAGTGTTGACCTGTTGCCTTGTTTGGCAGTTGCACAGAATTGCACCAATGCAAACTATTAGGATTAAATGGAAATCGCTTGCTATAGCCTCAATCTGTTTTCATAGATTTACTACCAAGCTTAATTTGCAGAAAGATCTCTGCATATGAATGTGCAGAATCGGTAGACAAGGGATTTGTCCTCAAGAGTCCATGTAAATAACTAAATAAATAAAATATGGGAAGCTGTACTTTCCAAACTGGTTATAATCTGACAATTTTAGCTTTTTATTAGCTCTTTGCAAAGTATCTATAAGGAGGCGTTTCATCAAATTTAAATTATGATCCTGAATACAAGAAAACTGGGATAAAACCTTTACTTTTAAAAAGCTCTTGTGCCTCATTTTTCTAACCAATAATGTCCCTTTACTTTACTGCGGTGTGCTTTCAGCCCTCCCTAAAAGTCCCAGCTCACTAACAGTTTAGCTCTGCTCAAGCCAAAATGACAGAAAGAAAGCATTAGGCCAATGAAACTGGACTGTGGATGGCCAGAGGCTGCCTCGTAGGCTTAAATTGCTGAAATTATATATAAAATATTCCTCAATCAGGTGTTAGCGGTACAAGAACAATGTGAAAGTGAGTGGGAACAGCAGCAACTGAGCTGTGAAGTGGTAGGCCACATAAAATCTCAGACCAGGGTCAGCGGATGCTGAGCCGCACAAAGGTTACCGACTTTCTGCAGAGTCAGGAACAGTGCATGCATAGATGTGTTGGTGGAACGGGTTTCCATGGCGACCAGCTGCACACAAGCCTTACATCACCGAGCACAATGCAAGGTGTCATATACAGCGGTGTAAAGACGCAGCCACTGGATTCTAGAGCAGTAAAGACCTGTTCTCTGAAGCGACCAATCACGCTTCTCCATCTGGCAAACTGATGGACGAGTCTGGGATTGGTGGATGCCGGGACAACAGTACTTGCCTGGCTGCACTGTGCTAAGTGTAAAGTTTGGTGGAGGAGGGATTTATGGTGTTTTTCAGGAGTGGGGCTTGGCCCATTAGGTGCAGTGAAAGGAACAAAGTGCACAAAGCACAGTCCTGAAAGACAAGGATGAGCGAGTCTGGTGTGGAAGAACTTGACTGGCCTGCACAAAGTCCTGACCTCAACCTGACAGAACACCTTTGGGATGAACTGAAACGCTGATCCAGGCTGTCCAACATCAAGGTGTGACCTCACAAATGCTCTTCTGGGAGAATGGCCAGAAGTCCCGTAAACACTCCTAAACCTTGTGGCAAACCTTCCTAGAAGAGTTGAAGCTGTTATAGCCAATATCATATTAAACCCTATGGATTAAGAATGGGATGACACTCGAGTTCATGTGTGTGTGAAGGCATACGAGTAAATAGTTTTGATGTGTGTACTTAGTGTATGTCAGCTATAATCGGGGTTTATTGTTTTTTGTTAGTTTGTGACAAAGTCAGCTCTTTGAAGGGACCATTTCTATCCTCGGGCTTTGAGTTCAGCTGAGAAAGGCTGCGGAGGCCCAGAAATAAACAAAGGAGCGCAGCAACTTAAGCATGTTGACATCCCCCATCGCTGTCATCCCTGCATCGACTCATATGCACAGTGAAAACGTTTTCACAGCACAAATTTATAAATTTACATTTGGCACAAGCCATCTGTTGGCTAAAACTGACCAAATTACAGAGAGAATTTACAAACAGCTTTGTCTTGGACAAGCTGGTCCTGTGGAATATGATTCAAGACCAACGGGGATTTTTTTGGACAGAAAACAGTCCTGACGGTGAGGAAATAAGTAGCACGAAGTAAAAATGGTAATGTCCCACGTTTTCAAACTCCTCTTTTAGTGAGTGTTTAGGTTGGATATGGAATCACTCCGGACTTCCTCGACAGACCTCCAACAATAACAAGCAGCGGATAAAACCAGGTTTTACCATGTAAACCGTTGACGTTCCAGAAATAAGCCCGTCAAGTGCAGCACAAAAATAACGCTGCACGTCTGAAAAAAGATGGCATAAGACTGAAAATTTGTCACTGTCACTAAGGTAGGCTAAATATCTCCTATGACCCGTCCCGTTCTCATTACTTTTTAAAATAACTCAAAACATTATATTCAGGATAAACATTACAAACGGCTAAATTTGGGATTTTGCAACTCAGTCACGTCAAAATTCCCTTTGTCTACAGAGGAAGTATAAAAGCCCAGAAGCTCAATGCAGTTCTCACATCGAGGGCACAGCAGAAGAAGAGCAATCCATTTTTGGCTCTGACCCACTGTTCTTAAGCAACTGTGTCCTCTGACCCCCCGAGGAATTCAAGGCTCTTTAAGCAGCTGTTTCAAAGGCAGACCTGAGGATCTGAAGGTGACATGCACACACCGAGCTCAGGTTGCACAGGTGGCAGGTTAAAATGGGCACGTGGCAATCGATCTACAACTCAAATGTTCATTGGCTTGTATGTGTAAGCGCACACGTGTCTACCTGCTGCTGGGTTAAATGGATGTGGGATGGAGGAGAGTGAAGGAAAACACAAGTCTGAACAAGCACTGGAACATAACCAGGGAGTCAGCTGTGCTCACATACCTGAGGATAGTAAACACGGGGGTGGGGCGGCACTGAAGAGGAATCCTGATAATAATGTTAGGATGTAGCAGTTTTACTCATAAACTGGTATACAACTTCATTTTGCCAGGGCAAACGTGAATTACATTTCTTCTGCTCGCTCCAGAGCGCTCTCCAAATTCAACAGACAATTTCCCCAAAACGTCAGATATGATTATCTCACCGGTGCAGCAGTCGTTTTACAAAGACGTTCCCAAAACGCAGCAGATTGAGGGCATCGCGCAGTTATTACCCACAAGTACGATTAACATCGCATTTTCTAACTGGTTTGACAAAGTTTGCCAACACTCCCGATAATTTGAACCACAGCAGTCTGAACAAGAAGACTGCAGAGAGGTAGACAGATACAGTGGGGCAAAAAAGTATTTAGTCAGCCACCGATTGTGCAAGTTCCCCCACTTAAAATGATGACAGAGGTCAGTAATTTGCACCAGAGGTACACTTCAACTGTGAGAGACAGAATGTGAAAAAAAAATCCATGAATTCACATGGTAGGATTTGTAAAGAATTTATTCGTAAATCAGGGTGGAAAATAAGTATTTGGTCAATAACAAAAATACAACTCAGTACTTTGTAACATAACCTTTGTTGGCAATAACAGAGGTCAAACGTTTACTATAGGTCTTTACCAGGTTTGCACACACAGTAGCTGGTATTTTGGCCCATTCCTCCATGCAGATCTTCTCAAGAGCAGTGATGTTTTGGGGCTGTCGCCGAGCAACACGGACTTTCAACTCCCGCCACAGATTTTCTATGGGGTTGAGGTCTGGAGACTGGCTAGGCCACTCCAGGACTTTCAAATGTTTCTTACGGAGCCACTCCTTTGTTGCCCGGGCGGTGTGTTTTGGATCATTGTCATGTTGGAAGACCCAGCCTCGTTTCATCTTCAAAGTTCTCACTGATGGAAGGAGGTTTTGGCTCAAAATCTCACGATACTTGGCCCCATTCATTCTGTCCTTAACACGGATCAGTCGTCCTGTCCCCTTGGCAGAAAAACAGCCCCATAGTATGATGTTTCCACCCCCATGCTTCACAGTAGGTATGGTGTTCTTGGGATGCAACTCAGTATTCTTCTTCCTCCAAACACGACGAGTTGAGTTTATACCAAAAAGTTCTACTTTGGTTTCATCTGACCACATGACATTCTCCCAATCCTCTGCTGTATCATCCATGTGCTCTCTGGCAAACTTCAGACGGGCCTGGACATGCACTGGCTTCAGCAGCGGAACACGTCTGGCACTGCGGGATTTGATTCCCTGCCGTTGTAGTGTGTTACTGATGGTGACCTTTGTTACTTTGGTCCCAGCTCTCTGCAGGTCATTCACCAGGTCCCCCCGTGTGGTTCTGGGATCTTTGCTCACCGTTCTCATGATCATTTTGACCCCACGGGATGAGATCTTGCGTGGAGCCCCAGATCGAGGGAGATTATCAGTGGTCTTGTATGTCTTCCATTTTCTGATGATTGCTCCCACAGTTGATTTTTTCACACCAAGCTGCTTGCCTATTGTAGATTCACTCTTCCCAGTCTGGTGCAGGTCTACAATTCTTTTCCTGGTGTCCTTCGAAAGCTCTTTGGTCTCGGCCATGGCGGAGTTTGGAGTCTGACTGGTTGAGGCTGTGGACAGGTGTCTTTTATACAGATGATGAGGTCAAACAGGTGCCATTCATACAGGTAACGAGTGGGGGACAGAAAAGCTTCTTACAGAAGACGTTACAGGTCTGTGAGAGCCAGGGATTTTCCTTGTTTGAGGTGACCAAATACTTATTTTCCACCCTGATTTACGAATAAATTCTTTACAAATCCTACCATGTGAATTCATGGATTTTTTTTTCACATTCTGTCTCTCACAGTTGAAGTGTACCTCTGGTGCAAATTACTGACCTCTGTCATCATTTTAAGTGGGGGAACTTGCACAATCGGTGGCTGACTAAATACTTTTTTGCCCCACTGTAAATAATGAGCACAATCATCTACAACTGGTTCTAGACAGCCAATACCTGCATTAGATGAGTATCTCCCCAGTAGGGCTGTGTGATATGACCAAAATCTCATATCCCGATATAAGAATTCTATCGTCCCGATAACAATATAAATCACAAATATGTAACATTTTCTGTAAATTCTGTGAATCTCGGGCAGCTCGACTTGTGTGAAGTGTTTCCAGCTGCTTGTCATGTAGCTGGAGTCGAGTGTTTTAACCGATGCATGAAACTATACATTTTTAGACATAAGTTGTAACAGCCGCCGTTTTCTTTGTGAGTATTTATTACACGGCGTGCTGCGGGGAAAAGCCTGTTCTAACGTTTGAGTCTAAGGTTTATTTTTTAGCACCTGGCGGCTCTTTTTTACTTCTCATCCTAAATAATCTGCTCTTTCACGTGATTCAGTTTATTTTGAAAAGTCTCAACAGGATCTTGAGCTTTATTGTGAAAGGTTTATGTGGAACATAAACAAGCGGACACGCAATGGTGTTACAACAACTCATAAAAACAGGCGCTTGTCCGTCTGTAGTGTGGTTATATTAACTTTAAGAAATTAATATAGCCACTACAGTGACTAAACGATGAAAAAAATATTGCCGTAAACAGTTTATTTTGTGACACCACGAAACAAACGATAGCGTAAAATGAAACGATAGACGTTTTTATATCGTCATCCGATATATATCGTTATATCGAACAGCCCTACTCCCCAGTAATACTTGGACTATTCTAGGAGTTCAGTTCATTTTTTGAGTTTATTTATGGAAAGGATCACAGGAAGTTCCTGGTATTTCAGAGCTATAAGTTTACCGGCATTGGTAAACTCATGAATGTAACCAATAAGAACAAACATCAATTGATTCACACATTAGACACGCCCACTCATGCCAGGAAGTCACCCCCTTTCCTTCCTGTCTCCACACCTATCACACTGTCATTTCTCTGTTTATGCGCCCATCTCAAGTGATCAGTGGCTGTACGAAGATTTCCATGTATCCAAGTAATTCTGTCTCACAGCTATAATCTCACCCTCTAATTGGGCTCACTGTGAAACAGTCTCCAAGCTGTTGGATTGGTTCATCTGTCTTGTTGCCCAAAGTCGTCGTGTCTCAGGCTGATTTAAATTGGCCTCAGCCTTTCAGGGAGTCAGTCTGGCCTTTCGGAGAGGTTCAAACGTTGCAAAGGAGAGAGGTGAGCTGGGTTTATAACACAAGACTAAATGAGAGCAGCTGTACTGTCAAAGCAAGGCAGCCCCATCATTGCTTTATTTCCATCTTTGTTTTCATAATTGTTAGAAATCATAATTTTAATTGAATAGGATTTTTGATAAATTGCACAGCCCTATTAGAACACACAAATGACTCATAATAGGGCCAATAAAGGATGCTGAATTACAATAGCCGCCTCGAGTCACAATGTTTCCAAAGTGTACAGCAGTGTGGGTGTCAGAACACAGTGAATCACGTTGAAGACGGTAAAAAGACAGAAAAGTTTGTGTTTCCAGCACATCATTTTTTCCCATATTTTCACTCTGTGGTCCTCCATAACAACGGGTATGATTCCAAAACTCAGTCCTACCTGTACGCAAACACGTTACTGTCCAAAATCCTCAAGTACCTTATTCTTTTTTTAAACGGGATCCTCTCCTAAAGCCATTATAACACACAAAATTTGGAACAAGTCTGAAGAACTGTTACAAATCATCCACATACGTTTGGTTTAGATGCGTTTTCACTTCTGGGAAAAGCTCAGTTTGGTGTAAGTGAACATGCTGCCTGGGTAGAGCACGCAGGCTGCAGCGAGAAGACCACATACTTGCAGAGTATTACCTGCACTATTCTTCTATTAGACAAGACCAGTCATCACACAGACTTTTAATTAGGGCGCTGGCAGATTATAGGCTGTATCGGGCATTTGCGTTCTCCTCCGTCAACTAATGCCAAGAACAGTTTAGGGATGCAGTGAAGGGAGGCTTTTCATGAGATCTTTATCCCTTGAAGTCTCATCCTAGAGCCTCCGCTGGGAAAAAAAGGACTGTGGATGATCCAGGCCGGCTTCATGTGATGATACAGCACGACAGCCACTTAAAGCTTCCAGATCATCTAACAAAGACAAAGCTTAGATTTTGCTTAGAGTACTCCAACAAAAAAAAAATAATTGAAAGCCATTTAACCTTACATGCTGTGAATAACGGAACATTTTGACCACCTTTGTAAAAGTAAATGTTTGATTTGTAATGGTTATTTTTTGCATGCCAACCTCAGTTCAAAGACAGTTACTACTTACTCAAATATCAGCGATTGCTCTGATTGAACCCTAAAAATGAACCCGTCTGCATTTCTGCAAACAACAATCTTATCACCTAATAGATACTTTCGAAATGTGTCCATCGGTGATGTCCAGTTTTATTTGTCCATTAGCCTGCAGGATAAGTAAGTGTTACATTTAGAATATATCTGGATGTCTTTTAAATAACTCAAATGGATTAATTACTGATTAAAATCATCATAATTTTCAATTCATTCTCCTCAACTAAGCAATGGAGTAATCGATGCAGCTCTATGAGGCATTAATTGCGTTTGCCTAAGCAGTAGGGAGTCTGCATCCACCTCCCCTTTGCCTGGACAGCATGCTGCTTCAGCTAATCAAACCATTATAACCCCCCGCTAAGTGAGAGCACCATTATCATAATATGCAGTTTCATCTGATTAGTTATGCGTGACTCAAGCACACTGAAGCTGGACAAAGAATAAGATTTCTCAGAAGTAAATCAAACATGGCCAACAAAATATATCATGAAGAACCGCTACAACACCTGCATCCAGTCATAATATACAGCATTCATTTGCAAATAATATTCAGTGCAAGAACAGCTACACCCAATCCACAAGGCAGCTTTTATTTTTGTCCCGCTGTTCACAAGCAGACAATTATTATTTTTCGTCTGGGATTTAGATTTTGAAAAACTCATGCATGTCAACCTCCCGCTTTACTTTCCATTGATATTCAGACAAGATGTCTAAAAGCCTGTCACACTCATCCACCATTTGATAACTCGTTCGTCGCAACATATCAAAAACAAAAATCTGTGTCATCGTAAATGTGCCACTATCCGCTTTCCATTTTGGAAGTCTGGATCTGCCGAGGCACCTTCATCCTGGCGTCCTGTAGCTGTGGTATCTCGCGCCAAATAAACACAGCTGTGTTTGGAGCTCGGGAGACGGTTTTCGCTAAAAAGTCGTGCCATATCCGCCCAAGCAACAGACCACTAACTAGCTGCCTTTCTGAGAGATATCTGGCTGGATATTTGTGTGAATGAATGGCTGCTGGTTCACTT
Source organism: Neolamprologus brichardi (assembly GCF_056152115.1). Taxonomy (NCBI): domain Eukaryota; kingdom Metazoa; phylum Chordata; class Actinopteri; order Cichliformes; family Cichlidae; genus Neolamprologus; species Neolamprologus brichardi. Next base: position 6,604,661 of record NC_142119.1, on the reverse strand, counting down.
GTGCACAGCCAGTCTGACAGACTAAAGGAAGTTCAGTCCAGCGCGATAATGCTGACGGCGTACGGGTAACTGCAGAAAGCTGGCATGATACTCCAAAGTGAAACTCTGTGGATCAATGGTTAAACTTCCATTTCACATGTGCAAACAGGACTGCGAGCTGTCCAAAGGGTCATAACGAAAGGTCGCTGGTCCTCTTGGCTAAACATGAACAGGGCTGTGAGCAACAGGTCACAGGAAGCTGGTGTCAATCAAAAAAAGAGGGCAAAAATGACAATAACTACATATATGGACTCAAAATGTTTCGAGTTTTACAAAAAGTTTCTGACGGGCTTTTTCACAGCGTTTCTGGCAACATTTGCAAGCCTACTTATCTGAGGCTTGCAAATGCTAGCATCTTTAAAGCATGATAACGTATCTTGCCTGCAGCACCCAGCCAGCAATCTTCTTACCAATACTCTCAGTTAGCAGCAACACTAAGCTGTCAGCGTGGAGAAGCAACACGCTGAGAGGAAGGGTGTGCTTTCCAATGTTGAGACTAACAAGAGCCGGCAGCCGGACGAGGAGAGGAGGGAAGGAAGCAGAAGAAAATAAGGAAAGGACAAAAGGAGAAGGCAAGGATGGAAGAAATGCTGGAAAGATAAAGTCAGACGGACGTTCCCCTGAACAGACATGACTTTATGACAGCACAGAAACTCAGCATCAAGTCCTCAAGAATTGTTGAGTTTTCTGGGCTCTTTAAAATCACATTTCCCCAACACTCTGCTGCTCCCAGCCCAACCCTTACTGTACACATAACAAGAACAGCTGACCTTTGGCCAAACTGCTAGGTGGGCTGGTTTATGACCTATGTTTAACCGAGGGGCTGACATCTTTATGCACCTTCCCTGTAGTTACAGAAATGGTGTGATGATAAATTGACAATGAGAGGACTAATCAAGCTGAAATAGATGCAAATCTGCTGCACTTCCGACCTCCGTGCGTCACTTTTTTCTGACTTATGTGCAACACTTGTGCTGGTGGTTACTCTGGTAATCACCAGCACAAGCATTTTGTGATCCTCATCCATATCACTGGCTTGTTTTGATTGTCACACAGCATGAGAGGTTGACATAGTTGTCATTTTGTTGACAATAAAGCTCCCGAGTGAAATTAAACAGCCTTATGCTTACATGGATACACTTATGCACTCACTGCAGTAAAAAGACCATCAGATATTTAAAGTCTTATTGAACAATAGAAAATTATGAGCAAAATAAATGTGTTGCAAACTCTAATGATAATCATAACATATGTTTAATATCTGTTTTTTTCATCTTGGCTCATGTAAATCATGAAGTTTAGCCATGTAAATATTGTCATCGGCCAGAAGGATGGCACGCTCTCTGTTCGCTCAGCCAGAGTCGTGCACGCATTCTGCTGCGTCTTCTCTTTTTCTTTTTTTGCAGAACAAACCATAGAGCGTGCACACACATGCATGCACACACAAGCATGCACGCACACACACGCACAGCTGTGGCCAAACGCTTGTTCTGTTTCTGCTCTATTGTTCGACATCTTGTAAATTTCCACCAGGGGGATGATGGGAAATAATCCGACAGGAATTTTTGTTGTACTCTTGCAAATATTGACCCTGCAGTATCTCCAGTCTCATAATCTATGATTAAACCTCTGAGTTTTGACACACCGTCTTCAGGCTTAAGTTTTCTCCAAGTCTTTTCAAAGTCTTCCAGTCTGTGGCGCCCATAAATGCATAAATTACAGTTTGCCGCCTCATCACATTCACTGAATCATTCACAAATCTGAGCAGGTTACCTGGGGATCTGATCATTCCTGACACCAAAGGTGCTCCCGCGGGAGCCCCCTGCCCTCTGCTAGCAGGTGCAGTTTATCCCAATTACCCTTGCCACACCTGTACCCCTTATGTCTTTCTCCTCCTCGCACACACACCCTCCTAATGTACACCGCAGGGATGGCAGGTTCAGGTGTGGCACTCAAGTAAAGCAGGGCTGTTGCCGCAGGCGATCTAAGCTCCACCAACTGTGTCTATCCGCTGCTTAAACCTCTTCAGATTCGGGCAGAGCAGATGGGGTCAAAGCAGGATTCTCCTCAGAACACCGCTTATGAATTTATAATGTGTATAAAAATAAAAACGATGAGTGCATTTTTATTTTATGGAAGCAAACTTTGCTCTGCTGTACTTAGTCGTATTTAGATGCTAACACAGCCACGGCACAGCACCCACTCCCACTGTGTGCACCAGCGTTCGGGGTGGGATTCTGCTTCGTGATTATGGATTGTCCGGTAAACGGATGGACACTCGCATCTTCAGCTCAAACCCCATCGTGGTTTGGCTTGTTTTCAAAGCAGTATCACATATTTACGTTTCGTATTTAAAACTAAATCTTGCTACCTGCAATTCATAACAAAACCAGCATCAGTTGCAGTACTAATGACTGCACAAGCCAGCAAGTCTCTAATGCCAAATAATCCTTGCTTCCACGGCTTAACACATGATATGGTCGCAATCAACAGCCTGGAATACTGTCCCAAATAAAAATGTGATGCATGACAGGCCTAATTCCCAGAATAAGTAGTTCAGCTTCAGAAACTAGCAGCCTGAGCAGGGATTCCCACATGGATTCAGGTCAAGACCAACACCAAACAGCAGCTCGCATACATTTCTGGACAGCAATCCGTTACCTTTTTTTGGAGGGGACAAAAATACACAGAAACGCTCCTGTCGAAACAGCTCTGTGTCTAATAAGTGTAAGTCATGTGTTGTATGCTAGCCTGCCCTTAAATCCAAACATGAAATAGTCCCAAAAAATAAATACATAAAAAAGAGTTCATGGACATGACTTCTCCTTTTTTCCCCTCAAAGCCAGTCAGCATGACTTTGACATGTATTTCAATAGGAAGCATGTTTTGTATCTACAGCTGTCATCCTTGTCTAGTATCATCCGGCTTATTTAGAGGGTCCTGTTTCCCTGGAAACTAAGAAAGAAACCTAAAACCTAACCCATTAGCTAATCCTAATCCAGTAATTTTAGTACTTCTAAAGCCTAAACCTCAGGAGTAGTTTTTCTTGTCTAAGCATAACTCCGTTCCTTTAATTCCAAAACCCAACAATGGACTTCCTAAGGATGATTAATAAAGTACTTCAAATAACAATTGAAAATCTGTCCATATTTGTGCAGATTAAACAAATATGTAGGACTGCGTTCTTCCATTTGTGCAACATCTCTAAAATTAGAAATATCCTGTCTCAGAGTGACGCTGAAAAACTAGTTCATGCATTTATTACTTCCAGGCTGGACTACTGCAATTCATTATTATCAGGATGTCCTAAAAACTCCCTGAAAAGCCTTCAGCTAATCCAAAATGCTGCAGCAAGAGTCCTGACAGGGACTAGAAAGAGAGAGCAGATTTCTCCTGTTTTGGCTTCCCTTCATTGGCTTCCTGTTAAATCCAGAATTCAAAATCCTGCTCCTCACATACAAGGTCTTAAATAATCAGGCCCCATCTCATCTTAATGACCTTGTAGTACCATATCACCCCATTAGAGCACTTTGCTCTCACTCTGCAGGCCTACTTGTTGTTCCTAGAGTATTTAAAAGTAGAATGGGAGGCAGAGCCTTCAGTTTTCAGGCCCCTCTTCTGTGGAACCAGCTTCCAGTTTGGATTCAGGAGACAGACACTATCTCTACTTTCAAGATTAGGCTTCAAACTTTCCTTTTTGCTAAAGCATATAGTTAGGGCTGGACCAGGTGACCCTGAATCCTCCCTTACTTATGCTGCAATAGGTGTAGGCTGCTGGGGGACTCCCATGATGCACTGGGTGTTTCTTCTTCACTCACTATGTGCTTATACACCTCTCAGGTTATTATTAATCTCTGGCTCTCTTCCACAGCATGTCTTTTGTCCCATCTCTCTCCCATCCCCACCAAGCAGTCGTGGCAGATGGCCGCCCGTCCCTGAGCCTGGCTCTGCTGGAGGTTTCTTCTTGTTAAAAGGGATTTTTTCCTTCCCACAGTCACCAAGTGTTAACTCATAGGGAGTTGTCTGATTGTGGGTTTTTCTCTGCATGTATTATTGTAGGGTCTTTAACTTACAATATAAAGCACCTTGAGGTGACTGTTGTTGTGATTTGGCGCTGTGCAAATATAACTTAATTGAATTATGGGATTCTAGTTGTGCTGTCTGGTGTGAGCAGAGGGGGCTCTCTCACCAAACCCCCCAAATATGCACTTTATTACTCTTTAAAAGAGTGAAAACATTCATTTTGCGTACATGGACACAAATCAGTACATATAAGACCATCATACAAAATTTCATGTGCAGGAACACAAAACAATAGACTGAATGCAATGACAGTTTCACGAACTGCTATATGACTCCGCTGTTTATGCACAGTATGCCGTGCAGGTTGGAAGCCTGGGTTTGTTTTGGAGAACACTGAGCCCAGCTCCTGGTTCCCATTCAGAGGACATCACTCTAAAGTCATGTCACAGTTTAGTCAGGGAGCGAAGGGAGAATGAGACACGGTCAGATAAACAGCACAGAGCAGGATCCATATGATCTCAGCAGCGGCAGCAGACTGGGGAGCAGCAGGCAGCAGAGGAACCGACTGCGACCCAAAGATGTGGCACGGATGGTGGGGGATTACGTCATCGAAAAAATTAGGACGCCTCATCCCAGCGAACCCCCTTACATCCATTACATTAAAACCTTACCGATCAGCACACCATCTCCATCATTTTATTCACATTTTAAAAAAAAAAGAAAGAAAAAAAAAGAAGAAGAAATAAATACGAATGCACGGGCTGCGTCTCAGCAGCTCGTCCACGCAGGCCCCCCTCCCGTGACATTTCAGGAATGTGACATGTACACAAACGCTGCTTCACCAACAATTATTTAGCAACGATTGACCAAAAACACACAACCAGCTCTGTGGTCGCTGAATGCACTTACACACCGTCCAAGCTACACGTTAAAATAAATTCACGGAGCCCGTCAAACACACGGGACACAGGAACCGTGTAATAAGCGCTCACTGGTGTCTATCGCACGATAAGAGGTGTGTGCCATATTTAAAGCCACAACATTAAATGACGCCGCGCTGGTTCCAGAGAGCTCTAACTGCTCATTAAAGGGATTATTGTGCGCCGTCCGGTGACTGGCAGATAAACGAGCCGTTTATCTTAACACATGAAACGGATCCGGGGAGGCTGCTAACAAAGTTTCATTGATTAAATAAGCCTTTAAATGCGCACTAATGTTGCGCACATTGGATCAGCTTGTAAGCTGCGAGATATCGAATGAGCTAAGAAACAGCTAGCAAGCTACACAACCGCTGGCTATTAAGGCTGTGGGAGAAAATGTGTATGTGTTGGGGCGTTTTATGAGATTCCACTGAACAAACACAAGCGCAGTTGCAAAACGTGCCTTTTGAAACAGCGCTCTCCTGCTGTTATTTCGTAATTCTGGCTATTTAGTGTGTGCGGGAGCAACTTGGATAAAAGTGACAGCGCTAAGCTAGCTAGCTAACCCGCGTCAGCTGGCTCCAAGAGGGGGAAAAAAGCTGTGAGTGAGCGTCTTTCTTACCGTCATAAACTGCTCCAGGGGCGTCCAGTTTTTAAGGAATACAATTTTTGTTATGTGAGGAAATGGTCTGTGTATACAGGGGGGGTGGGGGGCGACAGAGCCCGAACATCCAAGATCAGTCCAGCCGCTGCCGATAAAATCCAGGCGACATCTTTATCACAGCGCTCATCAGTGGCTCAGAGTTCCGCGCTGATTCACGCACATCCATCCAGCAGAGAGGGGCCTCCTCCGGGCTCGACCATGCGACTGGCTCGGCGACGACGGATAATCCACAGGACAGGACCCCCAGCGGTAACCATTGGCTAGACGCGGGGACCAGCAGTCATTTCAGGCCGACGGAATGAGAAAATAATCCCACGCATGCACCGAAACAAAGAGTGAACGTTTCAGGCGCGAAGAAAGCCGCACATTAAAGCCGCAAATTAGGAAAATGTTGCGTTTCTGAGTTTCCCAGCACGAGCCTGTGCGCTGTTGTCAGCACTCCCCGCTGTCTCCGCAGCTGCTTTGCCTGCCTGCCTGTCTGCCCTGCAGCACAGCAGCGGCAGCGCGGCGACGTAATTGCGCAAAGCGAACGCACAGGGGCGGGGCCACGCGTCGCACACAGGTAGAAGTGCCGCAAAATCTGACGCTTTTCACCCCGTTGAAGTGTGAACCGTGACAAAGTTACCAGAAAATTCAGTGTTCTTCGAACCCTCCGACTTTTTTTTAATTAATGAATTATAAATTTGCGTAAATGACTTTTAATTTGAATCGCATTTTCTACATCCGGCATTTTTTTAAACGTGTTGCTTAAAACGTGCTGGTGATCAAGAAGTCTCAAAAACTGACTTATCAGATATGAAACACTAAGGGGTTAAGGGAGGGCGTAATAACCAAAACGTTTGATGAAGGCAATACCATGCCATAGAGCGGGGGTGTCAAACATAAGGCCCGGGGCCAGTATGGGACTCCAGCACGTTGGACTGCTTTGGAAAACGTGAAGGAGATACATTTTGAACTTCTAACTTTATTTTGAAAGGTTTCGCAGCTTTTCCTAATGATAAAGACCTCCCCCATCCCTATTCACACTAACCCAGTGTAAATAAAGTGATAGTTAAATTACAGAAAAGGTCCTGTTTTTCGCAAACTAATAAAGATTTGTTTTGATTTTTTATTTTGGTGATTTCAGAGTTAAAAAAAAGATTTCTGTGATTTAAGAAAAACTTTCTATATTATGATGACAGGACAGTCTGGAGAATGAAATACCAGAGCTTTTTCTGCAATTTTGCACATTTATTTCTTACAAGTTAAGCCCAAAGAGCCATGCTGACAGATTTCTTTCATTTACTACAGCATCATTTCTTTATCACGAACAAAAACTCAGACATACTGCTAAAATTACAATTCTTTTTCTTATATTAAAATATCTACAGAAAGGGGAGTTCCACTGTTCCAGCCCATTTAGCTCAAAGTAGGCTTTATGTGGCTCACAGAGTAAAATGACTTTGAATGGTCCTCAGTTTCTTTTCAGCTAGTGTAACATTAAAAGGTCAGCTTGTTAGCCAGTTAACCAGAAGTTGGCCTCATGGTTAACAGCTTCAGTGAAGAACTGAAGTTGTTAACCATGTCTGTTAATAGATTGATGGAAATTGGTGTGAGACACGTCAACTTTTATGCATCTAAAACATGTTTCCTGTTTATTATCTTTAACCATTTTTTCTTTCATCTACTTCATATTAATGTGTTTCAAAGTACAATAAGTTTGACCGCGTTTTACCAAACACAATACTGACAGAAGTGTACTCTCTACAATTAGTTTCAGCTGTGAGGTTTCCATGGACACTGTAAAAAATGGACAAAGCTCTGGGTTTTTTAGTGTTTATTGAACCTTCTGACAAATAAAAAAAAATCAATATTAATTTCCATAAATGAGTTTTATTATGTATCATATCTGCTACCAGCTTTTATTTTCCAGTTATTATTACATAAAGTGCAATTAATTTATGTTTATCCGAGGGGAAAAATCACACAGATGATGTAGAAATCTCAAAACATACAAAAACTCACATATCAAATGTGATACAGTGGTAATGTTGGGCAAAAACTTCCACTGTCATTGACATAAGGAGATGACACATAATAATGTTTATCATAGAATGTTGGGAATAAAGTAACATGTGTCAAATATGTTTCTGAATGTACTCATGAAGTTTTTCTTAATTGTAACTGCAGCATAAGTTGTTATAATGACGACTCCTGAACGCTTGGCCCAACAGAACAATCAGCATTTTACGTTGCGGCAAATCACACTAAAAGTCACCTCAAGGCCCTTTGTATTGTAAGGTAAAGACCCTACAATAATACAAAGAAAAGCCCAACAGTCAGATGACCCACTATGAGTGGGCAGCTGGCGACAGTGGGAAGGAAAAACTCCCTTTTACCAGGAAGAAACACCTGGCAGAACCATGCTCAGAGAGGGGGACAGGACAAAAGACACATTGTGGAAGAGAGCCGGAGATTAATAATAACCAATGTTTAAATGCAGAGTTTTATATCGCATTAAAAAAAGAAAAAAAAATATATATATATATAGGTGGTTCTGCATACCTGAAATGCATTTGATGTCTCTATTTTTCTGTATACATACTGATAAACTGCACCAGGAGTAGGTGCCCAACCCCTTAACTTGCACACAAACACAAACAAAGCATTTCCACCTTCCATGTTTGCTCTGCAGGGAGCTCTGTATCTGTCTGCTGGAGACAAAAAGCTGTGCTTTTCAGAATAAAAGTACATGTTCTCTTTCATTTCAAATCCAAGGCTGCCCATTCATCAATTCATCAATCTGTTCCTCATCTTTCATTTCTAAAAGACAGTAGGTTGGTAATCTGGGTTATACCGCCCTCAAGTGGTTAGCAAAAGAAACAAGCCACGCTGTGGCAAACAATGGACCATTGTTGGGATAATTCTGTGGGGAACACAATGAGGTAAGCTGATGAAGCGCAGTAGTAAGAAGAAGACAATGACCCCAGTGTTGTTGATCTGCATAATTCAAAAGCTGCTTTGTAGCTGATGGAGTGGAGCAGAATTTTCAAAGCTTCTTTTCAGTACTCCCCTGCCTTCTCTTGAACTTCATCATTTTTCCAGCATAGTATGAACTGATGGAGAACAAACAAAAACACATTTATATCATGTGTATTTGCTAGAACATTTCCCAATGAATACTGCGGCATGTCAACGCCCACAATGTGCTGCATAACCACAGAGCTGGAACGAATTCAGCATGTTGCTCAAGGGCACTAATGCACCGAGGATGGTGGATGTTTTTGAGAAGAATGCAGCCACGCTTTCGTTCTGCCTCACCACTTCTCCCATCTTCACGCATCTTATGTCTGGATTTTATCAGAGCATGCACCTGCTCACGATCCCATTCACTCAACGGTGAAACAGACCTCTGTGTCACTGAAGGACAGCGATGTTAAAAAACAACAACAAATCTGTCTGCACATCTATCTACAACACGATTAATTGCATGCTTCTATATTTAGGTCAGTCCATGAGGCATAAGATTGGAAGTGTAATTAAAACGTTATATGTGAAGCTTGTTAATATGCAGACGGACAACCTGAGGGAATCTGAGTGAGCGTGTGATGAGTCCTGAGTCACCGTAAGCCGTGTTAAGATTATTATCACCAAACAGTTTAGTTGCGCAAATTGTAGATCCTTACAGTAGCCCTCTCTTTAAAGTCATTAGGAGTTATTTATTCTGAACTGGGAGGAGTAATTGTCCCCTTACAGGTTTAAGGATCTCTGTATACAATCAATGCTTTTATGTGGCGGTGAAGCATTTCTGTTGACCCTTCTTCTCCTTTCAGCTGCTCCATCACCCTATCTCAGCAACCTCCTCCATCATACCTATGCATGAACCTCTGGCATCGCCTCGCTCTTTTTCTCCTGCCTCCATCTTCAGCATCCTTTGCCCGGTGTATCCACTCTCCCTCCTCTGCACCATCTCAACCTTGCATCTCTAATTGTCTGTCGTCCTTCTCCTGACTCTCACTCCTCTTCTCTCCAGGGCAAACCTCCACCTCTCCAGGCTCTCTTTCACCTGCTCTGTACTCTCGCTACAGAAGCAGGTGGCGAGCCAACACTTTAATGACATCCCCTTTTCCAGTGAGATGCTGGGAGGTTCTAATCTGAAACAGACTCCATGCATTTCTAAGGAAAAAAACTGCTGTGCCTAAAATTGGAATCACTGGCCAGAGGAGAGCAGACAGCAAGAGAATCGGCAGTGATTGCACAGAGGTTTTATCAGCCACGATGTCCTCCCATGGAAAACACCCCTAACCTCTGTTGGAAACTCCGCATAACAATCTTTCCCAAAGCTGCTGAAATGTGGACCTTGCCCTGCACATGGACTTCTTTATAGTGGGGTTGTCCTTTGTTCACATTTGGCCAACAGAGGGCACTGCTGTACCAATAATGTTTACATTATACACACTTCCCCTTGGTAACATTATTAGAAAACCTGCATACATTTTCACTGCTATGCAGACGATACTCATGTTGGTTTATCCATGCTGAATCAAGCGGTTAAACTGTGGGCATATCATAAAGAAAAATACCTGGACGACTGAATTTTCTGCTTCTAAATTCAGATAAAACTGAGGTTATTGTACTTAAACATCTCAGAACATGGATCGCATTACCCTGGCCCCCAATAACACTGTGAGGAATCATGGAGTCGTTCTCGACCAGCATTTGTCCTTCAATGCACATATTGCACAAATGTGTAGGACTGCCTTGTTCCATTTGTGCACTCAGCAGTGTTGGGTAAGTTACTTTAAATTAGTAACTTAGTTACATTACTAGTTACTTCTATCAAAAGTAACTCAGTTACTTCAAGTTACTCATTACTTTCAAAGTAACTAGTTACTAGGGAAAGTAACTTTGGTTTTACTCAGAATTCTCTTGTTAATGTGTTGCTTCTGTAACTGGATACCCAGCAAGATTGCCAGTCTTCTAGCTTGCTTACTTGCCACAAGTGCACTGTGCCACCTACCAATAGAAAGGAAAAGATAATGTGCATATTTCCACGAGAGAAATCCCACGCCTGGACCGTTGTTGACCGCCGCCATAATTCTAGCCTACGTCAAAGCGTCATGTGTGCTTTTTACATCCAATACAAAAACTGCAGTCGTGGTGCTTTGATTGTACTCAGAACTCGGAAATTCTGCCTTCTGAATAGGAAGATGTAGGTAACACCAGACTGCAGATGAGCTGCATACGGGGCTGGACTGGGACAAAAAATCGGCCCGGGCATTTTGACTAGAGACCGGCCCACCATTACAGGAAAAAACAAAGCCTTTGAATGAAAACAAACACTGTTGTGACAGTGATGTACACTGTTCTGATGGTATATATGCATCAATCTATCAATCATTTGTTGTAAGATTCAGATAAATATTTTTTAAAAGCTAGACATTTTAAATGAGAATAAGAAAGTATTTCTTTGTGCCCCCCTCTCCCTGTTAATGCCCTGGCAACAGTTTGCTAGACCCGCCCCTGCACAGTTACCAGCTGTCAGCTACCTGAAAAGGATCCTGGTGTTATTTGTCTCTCAGAAACAGTTCATAACTTCCCTTCAACTCATTCATGTCACCTAAAAGCTAAACCGGTTTCTCCATCACCTGTTCAGCTCTGATGATTCAGTAAGGACATCTCCTGGTTTCATCTTCATGTTTCCCTCTCACCAGATAACCAAACCGACATCATGACCAGCAGCTTTCACCGCTGCTAAACAACAGCAGCACGTATAAGCTTGATCAGCTGTTGTTAGAATTTTGCTGAAGCCACAGCTCCAGCAAACATCAGCTATAAACTGTGCGGGTCTAGCAAAGTTTTGCCAGGGGCACAGGTAGGGCATTAACAGGGAAAGGGGGGGGGACAAAGATATACTTTTCTTTCTTATAAAAGCGCTTTGGGTGCCTTGAAAAGCGCTATATAAATTCAATCCATTATTATTATTATTCTCATTTAAAATGTCTCGCTTTTAACAAATAATTATCTGAATCTTACAACCAAAGTTTTTATCTGATGTAAAATGTATAGAAATCATACATATACCAACAAGACTGTACATCACTGTCACAGCAGCGTTTGTTTTCATTCAAAGGCTTTATGGCTTTTCCTGTAATACCTGTTGCTATGTTGAGGCATTTATTGCACATGGGAGAAACTAATCTGCACATACACTGATTATTTGCTTAAAATGTTCTGTTTTACAGAGAGAGGCATAACCTGTCAGCAGCCCACAGTCTAAATATATCCAGAGCATATTATAGAAACAAAAATACAAATGCATGCATGTATACGAGTATGTTTTTGCACCTGGGTGAGAGAAACATGAATAGCACTTATTGGCATCTGACTAATACGATTGATCACACATATGACCACAAACACAGGCAGGGAAACAGTTTATTTGTACACTGTGCCCTACACGCTATCGTTGTTGCACAAAGTCAGCAAATACAGACACCCCTGAGGACTTTGCTGATTACAAATTACATTCAGCACATCCGTGATGACATAATTTTAAGAAAAAACATGAAAAGTCTTGCTAGTTTAGTTCCCATCGCTAACCCTCTTCTTATATTTTTTCCTCTTTCAGCAGAGCGAGGATCTGCTCCCTCCTGGAGGTGTACGGCGTGTGTTTCAGCTGAAGGACGTGAGCAGGAAACAAGTTCCCACTGGGAGCGTACATATCCTCTCCCTTCTGCCCCATCAGTGAGCGCAGCATTTTGTTTCTGGACAGAATTTTATCGTAAAACTCCACCCCTCCTTTGGCGTAATCGCGGGACACTCCGGCTGCACGTCGGTCCGAGCTATAGTCAAGCCACTGGCTGACGGCGTCCGAGGTGAGGAAGTAGGAAACAGCACCAATGCCAAGCGCAATGATGTTCACAGCACCGCGTAGCAGCGCAGGCCCGCCGTACAGCCCGAAAACCTGCTTCAGCACCACGCTGTACACCCAAACCCCTCCCAGGCAGAACGGAGCGACAGCAGCGCTCATGACGGGTCCCCCGGACTGCAAGCGGGCCACCTCGCGCGCTATGGCGAACTTCTGCGCGTCGAGGGAAAACACAAGCGCCTCCTTTAGAGTCGAACCGGACTCACTGCTCCAGTCCACTGTTTTGCCGTTGATGAAAATGTTGCGATTGGTAATTCCACTCAGGTCGTCGGCGGTGCTGTTAAAGTTAGCAGGGATGCCGATTTGGGCCCCTGCAGGAAGCCACGGGACGCCAGCGCCAACCGGTTGGAAGCCAAAGGACGCAAAGGCCGAGACATTCTTGGGTGAGCTGACGCCATAGTCCTTCAGCACCTACAAATGACAAAGCAGAAATGTGAATTTTATGAATTTCATGAAAGAACAAATTTCATGTTTTGTGAACAATTTGTTTCGATTTGTGTATAATGATGGTTATTAATCTAAGACGCCTGCGTCTATCTTTACTGCTATTTTCCTCTCATCAGCAACTGAAAATATTTATGCATCAAATCCAGCGACAATCACATGCATATTATAGCTGAAGTCTTTTAAACATATCTGAAGTGTGATCTTGAAAAAATAAGATAAATTAAAACCTGCTGAAAAAGAGTTTCCAGCTTTTCCGACAGCACGACCGGCTCCCCCCGGTGCCAGGCCTGATAGAGCTGACGGTAGGAGACGTCAGGGAAAACGTGGTAGAACATGTTGGCGGCGAAGACTCCGCCGCAGCTCGCAATGAGCAGCGGAGTGCGGTACTTCTGGAGAAGCACGGAGTACTTCAGGAAAGGAGACGCCATGGCTTTTATTTTCTTCCTTTTTTTGGCTCCCGTGTTGTTTTCAGCAGCAAGCTTCAGTTGGTGACATCTGTGAAGAGGACAGACGATACATCCATGAAAACAAGCTGCATGTCACAGATATATAAAAACTGTGACACTGTGCTGACTCATCCTCCCCCAGGAACTTAACATGTCATTAACATGTCACATAGCATTCATTCGAGGTTAGGGCTCATCATGCGGGCTAACGCAACATCAGTGCACACGACGTGGTTATCACAGTGTACTACAACCTAAAACATTTTAGTTAAATGAACTTGAGCTGCCTTAGAATCACACAACAAGCTGAAAATCAACTAAACTTGAAGCCTCAGGCTGTGATTGGCTGGTCACTTCCATCTCTTCTGTATTTTGTAAGATGGAAACATTTAAACCTTAGTGGAGTTACTGTAGGAAGCTCAGATCCTTTAAAGTGTGCAGCAGGATGTTGGAGACCATCTACCAGTCTGCGGTGGCGAGGGACATTTACTTTGCTGTTGTCTGCTGGGAGGGGGCCGCATCAGAGCAAGAGACGCCAGCAGGATCAACAAACTGATCCACAGGCTGGAGCATCATTGGCCAGAATCTGGAGGCGTCTGAGTCAGCGAGGGTTGGAGGTCATCGAACAAACTGCTCTCCATCATGGACAACCCATCACACCTGCTCTCTTATTATTAGTCTTATTATTTACACTTCTTTAACTGAATATCTTTTTTATTTATAAGTTTTTTTTTTTTTTTTTAAATCTCTACATTTTAAAAACATCTTTATTGAGTAACATGCTGCTGTAATGCAGTAGTTTCCCTTGAGAGATCGATAAAGTATCTATCATAAGTGTTGTTTACCTGAATGAAAGATGAGAGACAGCACAATTCTTCTTCTATGGTCTGTAGTAGTATAGTAGTACATGCAGTATTGTAGTACCTCATTAAAATGAATACTTACAGTCACACAGAGACAACCTGATGTGGTGACAGTCCTAAATAACAACCTTAGTGTTCAGGATGGAGTCAAATCCACAACCGTGATAATGACGTCATCATTCATGGACTTTAAAGAAGCAGTTCTGCACTTTTCTTTTTTAACTCGCTGACGAGTCAGACTAACTTGTTTTGTAATTTGGGGTCAAACTTAATCATAGTCAGTCTTGTCTTCACTCAGGACTCGCTGTAAACAAACAGGTGAATTAAACCGAGCTAACCCTACAACCTGCCTCACACCTGCCCGCGGTCGTGTCGTCGGAGACACACCAACGGCTTCTGAAGCACACACAGGCAGGCTGTCACTGATGAAACGTGAAGTATTTCACTGCAAACGGCAACAACGACGAGCCTGTTAATGATGCTTTTACTGCACATGACGTCAGCAGCCTTAACCCTTACACACAGAGCCGTAAATGAGTCCGCTTCTCTCCATTTAGCACGAGCGCGTCTGAAACACCTGCTTCAGTTTCCGCTCCGGTGGACACTCACCTGTTCTCCGCATCTTTACCACGAGCCGCACACGAGACACTTTCCAAGGACAGCTGCACGGCATGGAGACGTAACAGTGACCGGAAAGCGATTTAGCTGTCGCCATGGCGTTTTACGACAGTTTCACGACAGTAAAGTTAGAAGGCTCATTGATTTGACGTGAATTTTTGTTATTATTATCTTCAATTACTTGTTTTTCTGAAGTGGTCTTGCTAATTAATTCTTTTTTAAAATTTCTGTTTGTTAAACAATTAAAAAATTATATATTTAACAACATCTAAACATTCCTTTGTGAATACATTTACCAAAGGTAGTAAATAAATAAATAAGCTGCATGAACTTAAATTTAAATCATTTCCTATTTATTATTCAACCTTAACATTAATTATTAAATCTAATGCATTGTGCTCAAATTGATTTTTAAGCATTAGAAAAGCAGAACATGTTTAATCAGTATGCATCTCTAAAGCTCTGTATGGATATATTATACATTTAGTCTAACTAAAGATATCAGTGACAGAAAAGAGTGTACAGCACCAACAGGTCAAGCTTATACACCTCATATTACGGTATAAGTAACATTTCTGGCTAACAAATAAATAAATGCATAAATAATAGTAATAATAATAATTGTAAAAAAAGCCCAAAAAAGCCTTTATTGAATTTCTATTTCAGCTGAAATTAAAATTAAATTAAAAACATGATACAAAGGAAAAAAGGAAAAATTCAGCAACATATATTTTATCATCCTGTTTTGCTTTATTTCTTTAAAAAAAACCCAACTCCTCTAAATGATAAAACAGTGCTGTACAAACTGACCGTATGTGTTTTGTATGGGTTTGCACTTTGTTTTCTGTTAATACTGACTGCTATGAATAAAGCTGAGGTATTGTTGGCTGGCAGTGCCCTTCTTTTGGTTTTAAGTCGCGCTTGGACAACTAGGTTACATCCGAAATGCTGCTTCCTGTTGCACAGCAGCGAGGTGAAAAGCAACACAACCAAAAATATGACCTCTCTGCTGTTCCAGTTTATTGTGCTCTTCATGACATCAGGGAAAAGGTTTAAGACAGAGGTCGAAATCATTTGCATGTTTAATAGAACAGACTTCAGAAGTCAGTCTCTCTAACCCTTGACCAATTTATAGCCTTGCTACCAGTGGCGGTCCTAGCCTGTTTGGCGCCGTGGGCGAACACTGCCTCTGGCGCCTCCCCACATAAAACTGTTGTCAGAACCATACTGAATTTCACCAGAGAAACATGCGCGTGCACACACACACACACACACACACACACACACACACACACACACATACACACATACACACACACACACATATATGAAGAGAGAGAGTATGCATAGTATGCAAACAGCTACCAAACAGCCATCGCAATGAGAACAGGACAAATCAACAATTGACAATGACTAATTAATATTACAATCTGTAACATAATGTATTGTTTGGAGTTTAGTTTGTTACTGTTGCTATTTTTACCATTTCTTCTTGGAGCAACTGTAACCCACATTATTTCCTTAGGGATTAATAAAGTATTCTGATTCTGATTGTTTCAGGATGACCTGCCATTATCCAATCACACATCTGCTTACCTGTATCTTTTGCTCGTTTCTCCTCCTCTTCTTTTCTCTTTTTCTAAACTGAGCACCTGATGGCTTTGAACTTTTCTTGTCCATCTTCCACTGGTTTTAACTTTGCACTCCAGTATGAACACCCATCCCCCAACCCGAGGATCACCACAACATAACCTAATACACCTTAGTTCACAGATTCACTTTGTCTAGTTTATTTCTGGGATTTTGCACAACCCAGGATTCAAATCATGAACACATAATGGTCTTGGATTTACAACATTATGAATGAAATGTGCTCTATTTGGAAGCAGCCCGCCCTCTTCCGACGGGTTGTGTGTTTGACTTTAAATCATCAAACTGTAAATTATACATTTTAAATTGTTATTGATCCCTTTACCCCGAGTCCTAAAGTGTATATTTATTTTCTTACTCTTCTTATATTTATTGTTTGTTTACTTGCACTGCTGTAACTGGAGCCTCGTCGTCTCGTCTCTCTGTATTCTGGACTGTATGTAGCGGAGATGACAATAAAGTTTACTTTGACTTCAGCAGCGAGCAGGCGCACCGAGGGCTCTCGCGCTCACTTTTCGTGTATAGAATTTCGAAAAAACATCGGTGCAAATTATAAGTCTGTATTATGATGTCTGGTGTTTTCGTGTTTGTTGGTTTGTTTTTATTTTGTTTTGCGAGTTGGTTATTAGATGCTGCTCCAGCCAGCCAGAGAATCCCCGCCGCCCCGCCCTCTCCTCCCTGTGCCGCAAGCAGCAGGCGCACCTTGCAAACGGAGGGCGCCCTTACTCCCAGCAAATGGGCGATAGAAAACGATCGGTGCCTACGCAGACTAATTTCAGCACGAGTAACTGTGACTCTGTGATTTAAATAATAATATCTCTGGCTTTAAAACTCCATATTTATCAAGTGTTGCTCTACACCTAAGTGTGCACGACTTCTACTTAATTAGCCTTCACTGTGCACACATTAAACACCAAACCCAGCTCTGTTATTTTCCTGAAGCTCCAAATTTGTTACTGTGCTGAAAGAGCAGAAAACAGCTCCGGGTCACCTCACAGGCATTTTCTGTCCTTTGCTAATGGTACACATTTGAGCCTTTCTGCAGCTTTATCACCAAACGTCACTGTGCACGACAAACTTTTCAGCTACCATATCTGTGTTAAGCCAGCTGATGCGGCTCCACCGCACACAGGGTCAGCAGATTTCTTGTTGCTTCTCTGTGTCCAGCCGTGATTTTATTTAGCCGTTCTCTTCCTTTGGATTATAAAACGAGCAGATGAGGATCTGCTGCAAACTGGATCACAGGTTAAGAAGAGGAGGACAGCTTTAAATGATAATCTCACTTTACTTCAAGGGCAGGAAGGAGATGTTGCAGCAGCTATTCAAGGCTTTGCTCAGTCATGCGTCTAAAAATGTGTCGCTGACACTTTGCATGTGTGAATTTGGTGTCAGCCTGAAAGCAGCCTCGAAGATGTCTCTTGCAGTATGCGGTCACATTTACCTCCGTAGAGTCTAATAATTCAAAGTAATGAAATATTTAGCAGACGAGTCCAACACGGTTACGCTGCTGGTATAATACTGACCTGATTAATATTAACAGGCTTACATGCAGAGATGAGCTAAGGAGAAGAGCTGGGATTGATGAGGCTTGGCAATAATTTTATGAAATATTAGAAATTTAAAAAATTCGGTTCCCCCTCTGTGGAAAATTCCCATAAAACATCAAACAGGCAGATGTTAGTAATGTAGTCTAGATAGGTACTTCTACAGTAATATACAGCAGCACAGGCTGAATCATTACTTGTTCCCCATCCAGGGGCTGCCCTGCATAGGAGGAAGTGAAAGTTGTGCAACCAAAAGTGAGAAAATAGTCGGTTTTATGTGATGAATTGATAGAGTGATGAACTTTATTGATAATCTTTTGAAAAAGAACTACTACTATTACTACTAGCAAAGGGCTGTGGGTTAAACAGTGAAAACATGCTGTGTTGAGGGAGATTTCATCAAAGCTGGGAGAACATTGTGTGCTGATTGTATGTGATAGCTGGTGGTGTTGAAATGGAAGTGTGCTTGGGTGGGGCATCCTTTTATGAGGATGGGTGTAGTTGTATAGCCCGAGATCACACCGAGCAATTATTTCAGTTCACCCAGAAAATTAGTTTCAAGTTCAGCACCCAGTATTTTGCACAGCTTTATTTACCTTAAAATAGCTTTTTACTCTTCCACAGAGAGGCAAGGTTGTAGGTTTGTTGGTTCGGGCCTTTCTGTGCTGAAGTGGAAAATCCTCTCTGTGCCTCAGTGTTTTTACTCATATTTCACTGAATCTATACATCCTGTTCTGTTTGTCTCAGTGACCATCGAAATTAAAGTTATTTTTTTCCCATACACTCAGTGTCCACTTCATTCTGCTTTCAACATTCCTCTGAGATTCTGGTCCATATGGACATGACTGTGTCATGCAGATGCTGGAGATTTGCCAAAGATGCTCTGTTGGAGATCTGTGACGGTGGAGGTCGTGTGAGTACAGTGAAATGGTCAGGAAACCAGTTTGAGATGTGTGCCACGTCATTGCCAGCAGCCTGAACTGCTGATACGAGGCAGGATGGATCCGTACTCTCAAGATGTTTATGACCCTACCATCTGAAGTAGGACTCATCAGGTCAGACAATGTTTTCTCAGTTTTCTGCTGTTCACTTTTAGTGAGTCTGTGTGAATTGTAGCCTTCCTGTTCTCAGCTGACTGGGTGGTACGCGGTGTGCTCTTCTGCTGCTGTACCCCATCTGATTCAAGGTTCAACCCCAGAGATGGTTTTTATGGGAACATCTGAGAAGATCAGCAGTTTCTGAAATACTCTGAGCAGCCTTGTTCAAAATACTTAAATCACCTTCCTTTTCCATTCTGATGCTTGGTTTGGACTTCAGTAGGTTGTTTTGACCTCGTTTGCATGCTTAAATGCACCAAGTGATTGGCTGAATACATATTTATGTTAAAAAGTTGAACCTAATAAAATGGCCACAGTTCTTCACACCTGTGCTACATTCAGCACATTCAGTCATCAGCTTTTGGTTCTTAAGGAGCGGTTTGTGCTCCGACTGTGAGGTAAAGATGTGCAGTAGTGTTAGACACAGACAGAGGAAGTGACAGAGAACAAAATACTCATGTGGTGATTCAGCTTCAACATTCAGCTTTTACAGGAGTAACCAATAACCACATGTTTTTATATGGAGTACTGTAAGTCACTTCATGGTTAATTAGTCAAGGGAAAAACACAATATTCATATAGGAATTCCAGGAAATGAGAAAGCAGATAAACTCGCAAACAAATCCGTCAGTAAAGGAAACATAGATAGATTTTAACTGGTTTGTTTATCATGAAGTAATGAAGCAATAGCAAGAGCCTTGGAATGATGAACCAAAAGGTACAAGTTTACATGTAGGAGGCAAAGTGAAGCAGGAGATGAGATGGGGATAGGCATGTCAAGGTTATGGCTGGGAGGTGTCAGAGTGTAGGGGGGACTCAGCAGATGGGAGGAAATTATTATCTAGGTTTCTGAGAATTATGTGACATTTGATTGGAGTATAATTCAGCTGAACTCCTTAAAACAAATTAAAGTGACAGTGGGCGGTGATGAAATGTAATCCACAAAAGTCTGGAGAGGAAAAATCTGCTCTCGCCCAGGCCGTTGTCACCCCCATGGTGGTATTTAAGACTCGCATGTCTTTAGTTCATCCTCATGTTTTGTGCCCTTTAACCCTTTTCTCTCGTCTGTTTTCCAGAGAGAGTTACTCCTCAGCTTCCATGGATCCCTGCTGCTTTAAAGAGCCTGAGTTAATCCTTTTACCTCCCTGCTCCACTCTCCATCGAATCCCTCTCCACCTCTCTGGAAACCAATCTAAACTAAATCCAATTACAAGACTTAACAAAATCATCTTAAACTCACCTTGGTTGTTTTTCTCTTCTCTCTGGGAGAACCCCCGGCCTACCTGCACTTACCAGCTCTTCAATCTTTGTAATAAGATCTATAAAAGTACTGCTGGCACCCGGGTCCTGCTTATTGAGTCCAATCCTTTGTTTAATGTGACTGAACGTTCTGGCCACCGGTTGGACTCTGCAGACTCAGCAGTCGTGTCCCATCAAAGTGTCAGTCAGCTCGAACACGTCCTAACTTTGCTGGTTGAGATGTTACAGGGAACACATTGAGACATGAACTCTGAAAGCTGCCGAACCTTCACCTCGGTCCTGTGGGACCAAAGCTGGGCCCTCCGCCCCGTCACCTTCCTCCACCCATCACTAGGGATGGGTACCAGTATCGGTTCTGACATAAACGGTAGTAACCAGACCGAAAAGCAGCGCACATTTCGGTGCTTTACTTCGGTGCTTTTTTTTTCTTCCTGAGATGTCATACACTTTGGATTCTAGCCAATCAATTTACCTTTGCAAGGATAGTAGGCGGGCCCAGGTACGTATGTTCTTTTAGAGCAGAGCTACAGATTAAAAATGCCCAAGGCGAAGCGGTCAAAAGTCTGGCTGTACTTCACAGCAAAAGATGCAAACTCAGCAGCCTGCAACAAGTGCTTTAAGGTGATACTGTGCAAAGGAGGTAACACCTCAAATCTGATGAAACACCTGGCGACGCATAGCTTTTTAAAAAATTGCAGAGAAATGCACCGTATTTGATAGCTTGCTGCAAGACCTCACACCGAGCACATCTACTGCGGGTGTGGTGCCTGTTATCAGACCCGGAGTTAGCAACATCCCCCAAGAACCCGAAGAGGAGAGTCCTGGCCCCTAGCCCTGCCAGTGTAGCAGAAATGATGAGGATGATGATGGCAGCAGCAGCCGTTCTTCTCTGCGTGAGTAGCTTAAAGTTGTTCATGTGTAATTTACGTTGAGTAGGCTAACCACGTTATTACATTAATGCATGTAAGGTGAACTAGCAAACATCATCATAGCTACATGCAGCTGTCTTCTTGTTTGATGGCAGATACTCCCTTCACCCTGGCCAAAAAGGCTAAAATGACCAAAGAAAAAGTGGAAAACAGTTAAACATGAGAGGTTTTTGGACAAAGTTTGTGTTCTCCATTCTTTAAGCACTGGTTCGAGCACCGTTTAAGCACCGTCACCGTTTCAAAAGTTCCGGTTTGGCACCGGTATCGGATAAAACCTAAACGATACCCATCCCTACCCATCACCCCCCACACCTGAGCCATTTGGGGGGTGAGACACTAAGCAACCAACCCAAAACTAAACAACTAAATAAATACAGAGCAGCGTTATGTAAATGTGTCTTTACTTGTTGTGAGGAAAGAAGGCACTCCAAGTTTTTTCTTTGGGCTAAAACATCTTCAGTGCCAAATATTACATTAAACGCTGATGCAGAATCTGAGGAGTGCATCATATTAACACAACAACGTCAACGTTTATTCTTGACAACAGTCTATTCTTACTTACTCTTATTCCCACTTCAGAATGAACAGACTTCAGCATAAACCAGCGCTGTATGCCAGCGGTCCCCGGGCCTCGGACCGGTTCCCCTCATCACTCTCAGTTCTTTGAGCTAATTTCACCCCCTTCTCTATTGTAATGGTTTCCTTATGAAAACACGAATATGAAACCAGTGCACGTCATCAAACATAAACATACTGTCTGCAGGGATCTGTAGGATCTGGAAACAAGACTCCATTCATGGTAAACATTTATAAATGACATACACACGCACACAGAGATAAATAGATGTTGTCGAGCGATGACAACATAAGCTTGTGTGCACATTGAGGGCACAGCAACTGTATCACAGACTGGAATGGTAAAATTAAATCACTTTACAGTACACGTGTGTGCGCTGTTCGCGACTGCATATTATGATGTAATCAGTCTGTTCCTGGTATAAGGAAAGGGCTCACTAGTGTCTCCATGGCAACAGGCAGGAGGCAATAGAAGTATGTGTCTTTGTGTGTGTGTGTGTTTGATGTGGGTTTAAAGGGGGATACACATAGAATTCCACATTCTCCTCTACTGAGCTATAACCCTAAATAAGGCTTTACTTGATGCTGATGCACGTCACACAGGACCGTGTCAGTCCTCTGACTGATGCCCGGCCCTTCTGTGGTGGTTCCTCAGGTCTTCTGCACACTACATGCTGGAAGAAGCTACGTCCCTATGACTGTGGAAAGATTTAGGCTGGCAGATATTGTCATTTAAGATCTGCATGAGAGGACTAAACACAGGCTAAAGACGGCTTGGAGCCTATACTGTCAACTCCTTTCACTTTATTAAATAAACAAGAGCTAATTTCAAGCTGCATTCCTTCTGACCCCGAAATAAATCCGTGTTTATCCATCAAGTGGTGGTGGAGGTCTTGCTCTGCTCACACATGCACACAGATGTCAGTGGTGTATTTATGGCACTGTGCAAGATGAACATGAAGAACACCCTTTGATACCCTTTCAGAGGAAATCGGCATTGCAGTTTCAGTGCAATCTGTTACTGGAGGTGTAGGGTGGCCACAAGAAAGGCTCAACCTGCAGAATCTGAGGAAAAATTAGTGCAAAACAATCGCTTATCAAATTAACATCCCATCAGCCTGCTGCCTGTGCTCGCAGTGAGACCTCTCAATTAATGACTAAATCAGTATTCCAGCCAACCGATTTATTACCTCTTGATTGCTTCCTACAAGTCGACCATAGCCTTAATCAATAAATCTTTAGGTTTCAACAGGGCATGACTCTCACATCTTCATAAACACACTGATAAGACCAAAGCGGAGATCTTGCTCTTGTGTAGATCTGAACAGCACCGTGTTTACCTTTGTGAACATGTGAGGATATATGGAAACTGTCAAATCGATCCCTGATATGTCACAGAAAACTTGGAGAGCTCAGATATTTCACATCGAGAATGAGCAGGGCAACCATTATTTTCTAAACATATGTAAGCCTTGCATCTGAGAGGCTAAATTAAAGTTAAGCTTATTTCCAGATATTTTATTCCTGTGCTCCAGAGTAGCTTTGCATGATTCACAGTTCAGAATAATCCTTATTTAAATTTTACTCTGCTTTTATGCAGCTCCTCAATTCATCCTGTGTCTGAAACAAGCTGTTTTACATGGTGTCTGTTTAAGGCCATCCTCCTTTTAAGCCAAGTTTGTTCTAACTGGGTTTCTCTTACAGATAAAAGCTTCGGTGGAGCTTTTGTGTAACAGCTTTAAGATTGCTCTTAATGATATGTACTCTGCCTGACATCATAAAGGCTGGAGTAGAACAAAAAAAAACAGTGTGCACACAGGTTATAGGACTAAAATGCACATACAGTTATCTCGTGTTTTCAAACACAGACCATGTTTAAAATGAGTGTCTGCAACTGCAACATATATGAATATAAAAGATGAGATTTCCATGCAGGTTAACAGTGACTGCCTCTGCTGCTGTCGGCCAAATACAAAGGAACAGGACGGAGGATGTTCAGAGGGTTTGTGTGCCAGAAGAGGAAGCTAGGGACAGGGTGAGATGGAGGCAGATGATCCACTGTGGTGACCCCTAGAGGAAGCAGGCAGAAGAAGAAGCCTGTATGATGAAGCATCTTTGGGTACAATACTGAACTTTGTGCCAACTTCCTCGAGTCTCTCGCGCTGGCCTGCCTCTCTTATTTTCTCTCTTTGGCGTGTTGTGGTCACTTTGCCTCAGTGCAGCTCCTCCTGCCTCTCCGCCTTCCTTCAGGCACGCACCTGCCTGCAATCAGCTCTAATGACTCACATGCTGCTCGTCTATGACTAGGCTAACTACTTCAAGCTTGTTACAGCGTCGCATCAGCCAAGATACGCCCTTGATTCTGTTTGGTTTGTGTGTTTTATGTCTTGGATAACCTCTCTGTGTAACCTTTCTTGCTATGAAGCCCCACTCCCATGAGCCCTGTTTTGTGTGTGTGCGCACGCCCTGGGAAGCCTGTGTTGCCTGACTGCCACCGCTGGAACTCAAACGCCCCACCATCAGCTTTGTTACTACCTTTTCACTGTGCAAAAAAACTTGTCAATAAATCTGTTGAACTCTTACAGTGCTTCACACCTGGGTGATCATTGTGTTAGCTCGTGACACTTTAATGCATCCGTGACAGAGAGTGCTTAAAAGTATAGAAAAAGGTACCTTGAGTAACTAACTACCAGCCCACTTACCAAAACAAGGAAAACATGAGATTAAATTCATTTCCTCACTTCCTTCCTTCCACAAGTGTTGATGAGATATTATTGAGACCAACAACGATTCAATAACACATTTACCACCACATCAATCATATGGAAAGAATGACTGTGTGTGCACGCTGGCTGTGTGTGTGTGTCTGAGTACATGCTTTTAAAATGGGCTTTCCTGGAAATGCTGCCAGAGAGCAACGACTTCATTTCCCATCACTTACTCACTGTAATGTGAGTTGTAAAATGTCTAACATCTGATTATTTTCAGAGGTAAAATGCATATCGGCTCCTTCTTCCTCGTTTCAATTGAATTATTTACATCTTTCTCTCTCTCACACACACATATTTCTGAGGGTTACTGGAAGTCAGTTATTACTTTATAGACCCATCAGTAATCACACTTGTATTTGAATATGCAGTCTATGTGCCCACTCATGAACAATGTTAGCCTCGATCTCTCTCATGAGATACAGTACTTGCTTTTTTGAGTGTTTACTCTTTGTTGGCTCCAGGTTGATATTGAGAGCATACACTCACCTCCTCCAAACAAGCTTACGGTATAAAGTTTCCTCTTTTAAGCTCTACTGCTTAGTGCGACTAATGAGAAGCCTCTGTTTAAATTAGACAACCCTGTAGACCTTGCCTTTCGGAGTTACACTTTATTACGACATGCGGTGTCTTTTCAAAGTGTTGTGAATGAACCCGATGGCTCAAATGTAACTCCTAGTTATTTTTAAATCTATAAAACAAACAGTGGTTACTACGTCTAAGTGTCGGAAATGAACCTTAGAGCATGTGCAGTTATCTGTTCTCAGTGATACACATTCTTTACCTTCAATCATTATCATTGCATTTACGCACAGTCCTGCTCCCGTTCGCTTGATTGGTTTTATTGACCTCTTGCAAAAACGAGCTAACAGTGCACTGTTTTCCTGCATGGGCATGTTTACACAAAACTGTTAACAGATACACTGTTACAGCTACATGTAAATGACACAGGTGAAATTCATGGTTAACCTCAAGTCATTATTAAAATAATAATCATTATTACCAAAGTAAATATTCAGTAAATGAATCAATAGATACAAAAATAAAAATAAAAGAAAAAAAGGGATGATGTTGATATCTTCTATCACAGTTTTCAGTTTGTCTCCTAGTTTGGAGGTTAAGACTTGGTAATAAAAACATAAAGAAGTTAATCTATGAGATTCTCACATGTGAGAGAATTATATAATGAAACAACAACATACTGCAAGTGCCAATTACTAACATCTGAAAAGGCTGTATGTGGGCATGGATACGGAAACGAAAAGAAAAAAGTGTGCAGTCAAACTCCTGCACATTGCTGCAACAGTAACACCTTCAGTTTTAGGGTTTTGGTGTTTTGGCTCGTTGCTATGGTATCACATATGGAACAGTACCTTTAGTATTGTATAAGACATCATATAATATGTATGCATAATATATTATATTTTAAGTTTTTTAAGTATTTAATATAATTGTGTGTTATAAAATTTCTGTACATTATGAAATAATTTTCGACACAAAGTGGGTAAACAAGAAGGGATGAGTTGTGTCTTTGCTCAAAGCGACAGGGCAGGGATGACAAACTCATTTTACACGGTGTTTAACTAATTAAAACTCAGCTTTCTGTCAGTGTAAAGAAGTTTAATTTCACATTTAAACCCTGATATATTTTAATATAAGAAAAAGGTGTAATTTCAACAGTGCATCTCAGTTCTTTTTGCTTAATAGAGAAATACTGCTGTAGTAAATAAAAGAAGTCTGTGAGGATGACTCTTTGAGCTTAAATTGTAAGAAATAAATGCAAATTGTAAAATGTAAAGAAACCTTATTAGTGTTATTGTGAATCTGCTGTGAAAATCAGAATTTTCTACAGCAGATAGTGACAAACGGGAACTTTCTGTCATTTCATTGGTCGTGTATTTCTATTTTAGTGTAGTATGAATGGGAACGGGGGAGGTCTTCATGAGGAGAAAAAGCTGCAAACCTTACGAAAATACAATTAGATGTCCAAAAATTATATCGTGATTCACATTGTCCAAAGAATTGTGCGATTCTGGCCCTCAGGTCTTATATTTGAAACCTTGCTTCATGATTAATGCTTATTAATACTTTATATATACATCAAATTATATTTTACTCTATATAACTATATTATATAGGCCCACATACGTGGACGTATAAGCGAATTAGACCCCCAACAATCCCGAACAAGCTTCAATATCAACACTCAGTCCTCTAATTAATCCGTTTGACTTCCCCTAAATTAGGAACGGTCAGTTTGACAGGACTAGCCCTTTAAACGATTCCGCTGAAGAAGGGAACAGTCCATTTCAGTAAAAAAGGGGGTACTCCGTCACTGCCTCGTGGTTTTTATACATTTTAACACCAGAAACACATCCTGAGAAAAGACAGAGGGCTTATATTTTTGTAATAATCATGAACACACATTTAATATCACACTGAAAAACAACATTTAGTCCTTTCGCGTCTCAACAGTAAAACCATTGTCCACCCCTTCGGGGACGCATCTATTTTTAGCATCAGCTGTTGCAATACAAAGATTAGCTACTCGGCGTATTGTTTCGTAGATGTGGGCAGTTCACTCCCGTCTGAGGCGAAAGGGCGGCGGTGGTTTGAAGTCGAGCTGGAGGATGAGGAGAAACATGTCGGTGTGAGGACACGTCGCCGTTGCGCCAGAGGGAAGCTCGTTGTAGGTGAGTGTGAGACACTAGAGGTCGTGAATGCGGGCGTCGGTGTTCCCGCGGGTGAAATCTGCCGTTAACGCGAAAGCCAACAACTTACTGTAGCCTAGCTAACAGCCACGGGATTACTTCGAGTAATGACAGCACGGCAGGCGGTCTGCGGGGATTATCTTGCTGTAAATGAGCGTACGACCTACCGCATCACATTTGCGGAATTTCCTTTTTCAGTGCAAACTTGAAGAAAAGAATGAAGCAGCCAAAATCCGTTATTCAGGGGCGGTTACTGTCGGCGTCCTCACACTCAGGCAGGCCCTGGCTCCGTGTGTCAGACGTTTCCAGCAGGGAAGAGTCATAAACACAGTGTTTGCCTTTTCTCTTACTCTATTTCTTTATTTCCAGCAGCTGTGTACACACACACACACACACACACACACACACACACACACACACACACACACACACACAGTGGTGTCCGGCTGTGAGGCAGAAATTGTGTGCAGATTTAACCGCTGGACAGAGAGAACAGAGGGATTCTTCATACATCAAATCATAGGATGAGATCATTCAGAAGCACCAGTCAGCCTGCAGACACACACACACACCACTATTAATAGCAAAGTGAAATCATCAGTTCATTAGGCTGTCTGGAGACAGATCCCTCTTTATCTTTTCATCAGAACTTCAGAGAAAGGCCAAACCCTTCTCCATCTCCCCCTGCTCCTCACGAGGATGGTGATGGTGGGCACAGTGCTGGATGCTTTTCTGACTTTTTCTAAACAGTTTTGTGACATTTCATGCAGGTAAATTACATTCAGATGGCTGCAGACTAGAGTGAGCGGGTGTCCAGCTTTATGTGGGCCTACACAGGCTTTATCCTCTGTCCCCGTCATGTACTGAGATGGTATCCTTCAGGCTTGATGAGGTCCAGCAGTGATTCCCAAATGATTGCAACTGCACAAAGTGCATGAAAGGCCATAATGAGGATGAAGCTGGTCACTTGACTCCGTAGACAAAACTCAGACCAAAATCAGCCACACGCACACACAACTGTCAGGTCAGACTTCTGCTTGAGGGTTTCATTTACTGGGCTGAGTGAACTGATGCAAGCTAAAGAGTCAGAGCTCTCTGAGAGCAACTTTGTGTCCTGTGACCCAACATAAGATGTGGACCACAGGGAGTAAGAGAGAGTGTGTGTGAAAGTGCAGGTTATATGCTACTGGAGCTTACTGCAAGACCAAGTCATCGTAGGCTGTGCGCTCAAAAGTGCCCTCGGCCGACGAGACGAAATTGTCATGGATGTCGTTGCAGTTGTTTTTTGGTGTCTCTTCAGCATAAAGTTTGAAAGTCACTTAGGTCAGAATTCAGAAGGTTGAACTATGCTCAACAGTTGGTTGTATTTTATTTACTTTCAACTAAAATCAAATGAAAAGAAAATGCTGAAAATGCAATAACTATAACATCAGCTGACATCAGCTAACATCAGCCACCTCCTGCCTGATCCTTTGTCGTTAAATTCAGTGTTCGAAATAAGCGCGTTCAGGTGCTTCTGCAACATATTCAAAGTTTAGGATGCGTTGATCTATCACAAACCAAGCAGCCGTTTAAAGGAGATCTGAGACAGAAACTACAAGTTTCTCTAAGGATAAAAATACACAGTGCTGTTTTCTGTGTGTGGCCACCAAGTTGTAAAGAACAGAGAGAGAGAGAGAGACTGTAAAAGTGAGGAGGCGGTGTGCATGTACAGTATCACCATCACAGGCAGAACAGTAGCTTCCACAAAAAAAAGCAAACTAGGATTTATTCCTGAAATGACAGACAATCGTGTGTGTGTGTGTGTCTGTGTGTGTGTGTCAAGTCCAAATACTTCATTCCATGTCAGTGGATTTAAAAAGATTAATAAAATTGAGTGACAAAGAATGAAAAAGTACTTGGAAGTGAACAAAACCTTTGGAAAGTAACTTGTTTTGTCTGTATTTTTGTTTGTGGATGTTTTATTATTTCACAATATCGAGTCTTGCAGGAAAAGCACGCCTCTGGAGATGTGCTGATTTATGGATGCACCTGTACTGAAGCGCAGAGATTACCACACACTTTAAGTCGTCTTGAGATAGAAGAAATGGGAGCTACACGAGTGTAAAAACAAGCCCGAGTTTCTCTTTATGCTCATGATTTAATGGAAGAATTGCACGATTAAAATAAAAATCACAATTTTATGCAGTTTATTGAGGCTGTAATCTGCATTATTTGCAGATTATCCATCATTTTTACTATGTGAGGTATGCAAATAAGGTATTACTGGTAAATGGGGGATGTAATGACTCTTCCCAAACCAGTTTAGTTCCTACCTGGGCCACACTTCCCCAGTCTTATTTGAAATACTTCCCTGCTCTGTCATATGATTTCAAAACCTCAAGAAGGTGATGTTGAAAACACTCGTGAGGCTGCACAACAGGACTTAACCAACTGATGGGCGGTGACATTATAGTCACAGATACTCTCATTTTATATTGACTAGCAAGCAAATTGACAAATTTCATCACAAAGCACAGACAACGTTATGTTTAATGTGTTTCTGAGATCGCCCTTCTATTTCATGAGCTGTATGCAGTGTAGTGACCACTAAAACTGTTGCGTGATCAAATATTAAAAAAAACCAAACAAACTTTAAAAGCATTTTGAAAAGTTCAGCTTTCTTTTAATACAAAGACACACTGCAAACATTCACATTTAAAGCTGCTCCCTGACAGCAGTTTGCATGCTCTGTTATGGTAACACCAAGCCGCCGTGCCCCGGAGCTGCTTTGATTTATGACAGGAGTATGTCTCTGTACTGGGAGTGACTGACTCTGGATCAAACTGACACACATTGTTGAAAATTTATGGATTATTTTGTTTTTTCAGGCTACACATCATCTGTTTATGCAGTTTAGGTTTAAATAGGGTCACCAACAATGCTGTGAGGTGACATGCAGTCATGTGATTAGTCATTTAGCGAGCTGTTCGCACTTTGTCCTCTCAGCCATGGGGTGTTGGAGATCTGAGCGTGAAACATGTTCCTGGAGGAAATGCGTCGAAGGCGGGAGACTTTGATTGATGTGTTCCTGTTGGAGGCAGTCGTACAGTGAAACACCGACTGCCAGAATGAGTTTAAAGCATCTGACTGTGAAGTGTAATTATCAAAGCCTGCTGCTGCTTAAATAATCATTACTTTGAAGCAGTCTCAGCTGTGCAATAAGACGCTGGCATCTACGATAGCATCTTACTCCACACGGAGGCTGCACGTTCTGTTTCTGTGCAGCTTTTGCTGCGTCTGCACGAGTCCAGCGTTTTGGAAAAGGTTCTTCTGGAAATGGTGCTGAGCCAGTTTTAGCTTGAAAACAGAGCTTGTTTTTAGTGTTGATGGGCAGAGACAGTCTTTTGAAAACCATTACTCATGTGCTTCCTGGCTGGATGGTGTCAGTCACTACATATCCTTCCCAGCATCCCCACACCCCTTACACGACCCTTTCCAGAAAAGTCCTGTACTGCAACTACTCCCACCCAGTCTGTCTCACACAAACATTTTAAAGTGCCCAGTGTACATGACTGGCTGTGTGATTATTCTGCAGTCACCCCCTTAAATGCTTCTCGCCTCCCCCTGGCCCCCCACCCAGGGGGATCAGTTCACTGGTGGGAACGTAACCTGTGAGCTGACCTCAGATCGCTGTTCTCCTCCAGCTATAACATGGCTTTAGCTTCACTTTTCTCTCATCTTCATTTCTGCTCTGTTCGTTCTGCCTTCGAGCTGCTTGGTTGGTAAAATACACGGTGGTGAGGTAACACACCGCTGTGTGTTTTACCAACCAAGCAGCTCGCTCGGCCATTAAAGGCTCGAGCCACAGATATGTCCTGAACCAGTCGGCGTGATGCTTGTCCTTGGACTGTGGCGTTACCTTAATAATGTTAGCGTTTCCTGTTTGAGGATTAACACTGTTAACATGAGACTCACTGGCTGTTTGCACTTGTTTTTTTTTTTTTTTTGCAGCGTGATGTTTATTATTTTGTCCCTGAGCAGGTTTGTGTATTTAGATTTTTGGCTAGATGACAGGACTGTCACACATTATAAATGGTGGGAGCTGTGCAGTGCCTTCTCTCCCAGATTGAACAGGTGAGATCCACACTGCTGTTATTTTAAGCCGACTGATTATAGACTGTAATTTCTAATGAGAGGTAGTGGCATTCTCAGCTATTAGCTGTTAGTTTTAAGGGTTTAAAAAAAATCTTTTTTTTTTAAAATATATAAAATATATTCTTTCTTTAACGCACAGTTATTTATGCACTGCTTTATTCTCTGCTGCTCTGATCAGCTGGTTGGCGTCTTTATGGCTTTCCAAACATGCACGATTGAAGGAAGTTTTTCCCAGCTTATATTAAAAAAAGAAAAAATATTGTTTTTATATAACTGGCTGTTATAAACTGTGTTGCGATTAGATCATTACATGGTTAATATGGGTCGGGCACTGATGTCACCCCGTTGGGGACCGTTATCTGTGGATGGATTCAGTGGCGGGCAGTTCTATGGTGAATTATTGCTTTTCCTGCTTTTTGAACCCTGTTTCTCAACAAAAAGTTAGTTTCAACATAAAGAATTTTTATTCTTGATCAACTTCAGCAAAATTTAAATTTTCGAAATGGATAAGTTAAAACATTAAAGTGGAATCTGTGTGGACTTTATCACGTGTTTAACTTGGTGAATTATGGTTTAACACTTGATCTGATTGATGAGTGTTGATATCAGCAGTACAGTACAGACCGGGGCGTGCACTGCTGTGTTCCTTCTGTGAGTTATGGAGCTGCTTTGTTCCCACGTGAAGAGGGAAATCCCTTGATCCTTTCCCAACAGCAACTAGCCACGTCTCGAGCCCAGGGAGACTTTCTGCGAGGGCAGAATATGAGGCTAAAAACACACCAGCTTCATCCATTTTCTGTGTAAATGCACACACCAGCAGCATGTAAGCAGATGTGCTGCAGATTTACTGGCTGTGTGAGGGATGAGGGGGGAAAACAGCATTTTATGGTCAGCTGGGGCTGCCGAGTTCAGTGAAGACATGAGCGAGTGCTCCTGTTTGTGTCCCACAGGGTATTTACTGAAATCATAGTTGTTGTGATTTAATTTTGTGGTTTTTGGACTTGTATAATGGGAATTACACATGAGTCAAACTGTAGTTGTAACGTGCAGTTAGGTGTACTTTTAACAACTTGGAATGAATGTGGGAGGAAATGCTTTTAGAACAAGTGAGAAATCAAAGGTGTCTTATTTTGAAAGAATCTATTAAAGGAGTGAATGACTTTCTCATGTAGCCCAGTGGGAAACTGACATGAGTTTGGGTTAGAGTTGGATTGTTAAACCTTAAACCTGCCTTCTAGGATTTCTTTAGGATTATAAACCATGACTGCTTTCTTACCATAATTCCTCCCCTAAAATCATAATGTTATAAATACAACAGGGATGGTTTTCCACAGAGGAATGCATGTGTGATCTGAGCACAACTTTTATGTTTCTTCTTTGTTACTTAATACGAGTAGGCAGTAAACCAGCTGCCTTACTGAGACAGTCTCTCATCCTGAACTACTCCTGCTCTGCAGCTCTGAGGACAAAACTGGTTTTGAGGGTAGATGATGGAGGACTGTCGCAACAACAGCTCGACCAGTGAGCGAGCTTCTCAGAAATACACAAGAATGGAGAGTAGAAGGGCCTTGCATAGCTGATTGGAAAACATGTGAACACTTAACTTAGCAGTCGAAGATGACGTTCTCACAGACAGACAAATCTATATTTAAAAAAACAAACAAACAAACCCTTTGATGCTAATGCTTCCCAGCCATATATTATATTTTGCTACAGTTGGCTAGTTAGCATCTCTGTCCTGCAGCTGATGCCAGGTTTGAGTAAAACACAAGTACCGTCTGTTTAAAGTGAAGTGATAACTCAGAAGTGTCAGCAGATACTGTTTTGGGTGGTTTGTAACACGTTGTCCTTATTTTACAAATTTAACACACTTCTGTTGAACACATCAAACATTTTAGTCCTCATGTTATCACTCTTTTTCTCGATGCATGTTATTGTCCAAAAGTCAGGCGAAGGTTAAGGGTTAATGGTCTCTTTTGTGCTGGGGTTAAGTGGTTTGGCTAGTTTGTAATAAACAGTGGTTTCTGTTGTCACCTGTCATTCTGTTTTTCTAAGACACAGATGCAGTTGTAGGGAGATGCCACCAAACAGTCTAAGAGTGAAATCAAGATGAACCTGATAAGGTTCATCTTGGTTTAGATGTTTAGAGGTTTAGATGTGAGTTGGTTTCATCGAGAACACCAAATGTATGACTGGTGTAAAAACCACAGCTGTAATGTGTGCTGTGGTTTCAGAGTGCTTCATGAGGTTATTTGTTTTTCTTCAGTCATAGATGGCTTTTAAAATGGAATAGACACCTATTTTGTGGCTTTGACAGCCATCCAGACATCTAAACGACTAAAGAGTTTATTTTTATTTTTTTGTTTTAACATCAGGAATTTGACTCAAATCTTTTTGCTTAACCTGGCTTGGCATTGCAAAGGAAGGAAACATCTTCCTTCCCTCCATTGTGCTGCAGGAAAGGATGGACTTTAGCCAGCTGACAGCTGTTTCCTGCACGATGGAGGAGGAATGGGTGTGTGGGTGGTAGGAGTGTTGATGCTAGTGGGTGAATGTTTCTCTTTTTTTATGCTTTTATCTCTTGCTGCAGTTTAATTAAAACTGTAAATCTGCAATCTGCTGCAATGTGAAATTCTGGTTTAAATTTTATGTGTTATATGTATTTGGATGGCTTTGGGTGCATGTTTTAATATCTTTGCAATAAAATTTCATATACTTAATGTTACCAATAAAATGACCTTGGAGCAAATTTCTCTTTATGAACATTGGAGCTGTTTCATTTCTAGCCAAAGAGAGAGTCTGGAATGATATCAGAATAATAAGAACCATTTGGATAATTTCTTTTATTTATGTTGAGGAAAGCTCACGCCCCCAAACTCCTCCAAAAAGCATAATATTTGTTGTTGTTGTTGTTGTTGTTGTTGTTGTTGTTTTTTTTTTTTTTCATTTAAAATTGTTCATTTTTAAAAAAAAATTTGGTATCTACAGATTAGCAGTGCTGGTATCATCAAATCAGCTTTTATAACATCAGCAGACACACTTTTTTTTTTTTTTTTTTTCCCCTGTGGAAAAATCCTTTAAGTTTGAAGCTGTGTGGGGATTTTCCTGCACGTGCCTCATGTTTCAACATTCTAATGAGATTCATATCTGGGTCTTTTTTTGCTTTTGAGCCATTCCAGTGTGGATTTGCCAGCGTGCTTAGGATCATTAGCCTGTTACAAGGTCTACTTGGAGTTCAACTTCAGCTTTGATACTCATGGCCTCAAATTTTCCTCAGATGCTTCCCAATACAAAAAATTTAATAGTTGAGTCAATGACTGAGAGCTGTCCAGAGGCAGCAAAACAATCCAGAACAATAAGATTTTCCATCGTCATGCTTCAGTTACTGGCAAAACGACTCTCTCTGATTGTTCTGTTTCAAAAGGCCTGCTCTTTGTACCCTCAGGATCAAACTGCAGATTTACTCCAACGCTCT
This sequence comes from Neolamprologus brichardi, assembly GCF_056152115.1. Classification (NCBI taxonomy): domain Eukaryota; kingdom Metazoa; phylum Chordata; class Actinopteri; order Cichliformes; family Cichlidae; genus Neolamprologus; species Neolamprologus brichardi. The sequence goes on along the minus strand of NC_142119.1, from coordinate 6,569,584 downwards.
TTCTGGACAGAAAGGCCTTTTCCTGACATGAATCCCAGGCAGGTTATCTTCATGCACACTCTTAAAAGATTGCAGATGCTTTTTCTTTATAAGCAGCAGTTGGAAGAGCGATCTGTAGAGCCTGTGATGAAATTCTGGGGTTCCATGGTGTGGTGGTTATTTGTCTGACATGTGAAAGATTCTAGGTTTGGGAGGGGATGACGCACAAGCCTGGTCTCACGGGCGTTGGTCACTCCTAGTAATGGTTCCAAGCACAGGTAAATGGGAGGGTTCGATTAGGAAGGGCACGTAGAGGAAAATGCAATGCAAATTTATTAAAGCTCACCCGTCCTGAGCATCTGCCTCTGTCACACCAACCCTGTGCATGTCCTCCTTCATTACATCCATGAAGCTTCTCTGTGCTCTTCATCTTTTCCTCCTCTAACTTTGTCCTCAAACTGCTCGAGCCAAGCGGTCCCTCTGATCGACTTGTTTCTGGTCACCCCAGATTTATCACACACATCTCCAAGCTTACGATGGCTCTGGGTTGGACTGAAGGTTGGCAGCGTCTGGGCTGACTGTGGCTGTAATTTGGGTGTTGTGAATGATGGGGCAAAGTTGGTTCCAGCCTGTGCAGATCAAATTCCATGAAGGAAGTGTGGTGCGATTATTTGTCTGCTCAGATTATTTTTAAAAAACTGTTTTAATTGTATGCCTGGAGTTAAGAGCAGTCAGTGTCACGCATTGAAAACAGGAAGCGAACTAAAGCGGCTCTCTGTGCAGCGACTCAACACCACACTACAACATTTCTGTCAACTTTGTCCTCGTATGGCCCGACTTCCTCTGCCTCACTCCTGTTTCCGATTTCTCTCACCCGCTTTCCCGCTCTCCTCTCGTGACTCATTCTTTGTAGATTTGGAAGCTTCGAGGACAGCTGTGGTCTGAACTTTCTGCCACGACAGACTGAGATAGCACGGTGGATATTAAAGCTCCAGCAACAAGGCGATGCCTGATTCGAACCACATAATCTTACGACTGAGTAGCAAACAGGCTGTTCTCCTGTGGTTTAAGTGCAGAATGCCTCTGAATGATTTGATATACTGAGCACTGACGCCGCTCCCCTTAATGTTGAAGTTTATATTTGTTCTTAAAAAGTAATTAGAAGCTCCAGCTGTACATCTGTGTTTGACCCGTCATATTTCTGTGGCTTTGTTGTCGTCATTCATTTAGTTTTGACTTGTGAACCACACGCAGGAACACTTCCCACTTAGATTTAAAATGTGCCAGCTTACAAAGATGCCATATGCACACTCTAATGGTCGTCTGTTTCACGCAGCAGCAGAATGACAGCATTTTCTTTTTTGTATTTTAGAGGAAAGCTCTTAATTTGAAACCGAAGTATTTTGCTTGGCAGGGATTTTCCTGTGTGGTGGTTTTAGCTGCTTGCAAAGGAAGCACTTGCCTATGTTGTGATGATTGTGTGTATGTGTCTAGAGAGACAGAGAGCTCTACCTGATGCTGCTTAAGTGACTCAATGTTCGTATGTTGATTCATGCTTTTCTTCAGTTTTTTTTTTTTTTAACTACTGCAGAATATTTTAATATAGTTATCTGCTATAAAAAGCCAGGTCAGGAAAATTGCCTTCATGTTTTTATCCTCGGTTACTTTGACACAGTCATCTGCTGTGATGCTCACACCTCACGTGTCAGCTTTGTTTCTATACGTGGATATAAAAATATAGACATGTACTGAGACAGAAATATTATAATTCTGATCATTTGAGTCAAAATTGAATCGGGAGCTTGTGAATCAGAATTGAATCAATTATAAAAATCGTCGACGATACCCAGCCCTAGCTGTAACCCACCGATGTGTAAATCCACCTTGTGTTGTCGCTGCTTTGGGCTTTCAGCCCGTGAGCACATGCCGCTGAGCTTGTTCCACTGGTGGGTGCAGCTCTGGGATGAACTTACTGTTACTCAGCTATGAAAATAATCCAGCGTGAGCCGAGCTGAACTCTGCCTTTTGGCCTCTCTTGCCCTAGTTTTCCCATCTTTGTTTTTCCTCTTTCTGCTTTGATCTACATCTCCTGGCTGTGCTCTGTCTCCATGGTGATGTAAAACCAGCCTGGGGGGGGAAAAATAAAAATCTTAACACATCTCTGGCTTGTTCTCCCTCCCTCCCTCCCTTTGTTGTCAATCCCTCGTCTCCCTTACTTGGTTTTAGCCAGCCAGGTGCGTCTTGTCAGCCACCTGCTATCCTACCTACTTCCCACCTTTACCGCCACTGTAGAGGGTAGCCATGGCAACCAGCGCCGTGCCAAGTGACAACCTGCCAACGTACAAGCTGGTGGTGGTGGGGGATGGGGGTGTCGGGAAGAGTGCCCTCACCATCCAGTTTTTCCAGAAGATCTTCGTGCCAGACTACGATCCCACGATTGAGGACTCGTATCTTAAACACACAGAAATAGACGGACAGTGGGCCATACTGGACGGTGAGTTCCAAAGAACCAGACAGCTTGTAAATCTTCTATGCTTCTTATTTTTTCCTCCTTTTGTTTCAGTCAGCACAACACATCCATCATCGTGCCACAAGTTAACATTTGTTATTGCTCTTCTTTTGCCTGTAATTACAATCCTGCGGCAGCTGTCTACACTGAGCTTTATATAAAACATCAGCTGTGGTTTTTCCATGTGAGAGAAACTGTGTACAATTCCATAATTTTATCCTTTCCCTTTATAATTACTCAATTTATATTTAAAGCATGCAAAAACTCCTGAAAAACAGATCATTTCTAAATTCATCTATCATTGAATATGTTCAGTCTTTTATAAGTGAACTTCTGACCTTTGCAAAGAGAAAATGTCGCTTTGTGATGCAACTGTTACGCAAGCTTGTAGCTAAGCCATGAAAGCACTCAAGATAAGGACAGTGGCCCACAGACCCACTTAGATGTACAAATGTCTTTCTCCCAGTGTGCAGTGATTGTGCTGGGGGGCATGAAACTAAAACTCACATGTTGTAGTGACAGGACGTCCACAGTGGCTCTGATAAAAATCACATTTTAAATACTACTGATGTTTGCGTGTGAATCAGTTTTGTTTTAGTCTGATGTATTTTTAATGAACATATGCATGTTCAAAGTGCGATCTTTGCATCAGATGATGCTCGGGGAGTATTTCGTGTACTTGTGTGATTTAAGTGAAGATCCCTGAGACCCTTCTCAGTGTATTAATGCATTTGTCCCAACATGGACACAGTACTGGACACGGCCGGTCAGGAGGAGTTCAGTGCAATGAGGGAGCAGTACATGAGGACGGGAGACGGCTTCCTGATCGTCTTCTCGGTGACGGACAAGGCCAGCTTTGAACACGTTGACCGATTCCATCAACTCATACTACGGGTCAAAGACAGGTAGGAGCAGAAAAATAAACACTTGGACAACCAAATAAAATATTCTTGCAAAGTCCTTTGCAGCCCCTCTTTTCTTTGTTTCTCTTGGAGCAAGTTTTGCAGCTAGTTATTAAAACATGGCTTTAATAACTAGCTGACTATGTCATAACAGTGAGCCTTATCAGCTGAAGATTATACATATGCAGAGAAAGAAATGAATGCATGGTGCGCTTACTGTATCAGTGCATTATAGGCATTTGTTTATCCATATATAGGCAGTTTATACAAGTTTAAACTGCCACATTTTTGCAACACACTTGGAAAAGTGTGGGCATTTTTTACAGTGTCTTACATGAAAGCACAGAGGATAGTATTTTTTGGGTGGAGAGAATCACTTTTTAGTGTGTTGGTGACTGAACCTGTTTCTTGGCTTTGGCTGGACTGGGGGGGGGGGGGGGGGGAGTTTCAGAAGTCCTCAGTCAGAGAGGATGGTTACTGCTAACATGGTGCCAAGCAACCTGAGAAGGTATTTAATCATGAGAAACGCTTGAAACCACTGGTGCCACGAACGTTGATCGCACTGTGTGAAAGTTGGAGGCAAGTTGTATGTAGTTTATTTTATTGAACCTTTTTATTTATACTGTTAATCTCATTCAGTATAAATGTCTCATTACACCGTCAGACAGATCTGTGTCAGATGGTGACATAAATGTGCAGTCAGGGCTGTCGGTGTCATGTTGGGTCCAAACGGAGACAAAGAACTGAAATGTTGTGAAGTAAATTTTGCCTTAGATGTCATATATAGCCTTCGATTAGCTTCCCCTTTCCATTTTAGGCACATGCTATCGTACAGAGAGTCTTGGTCTCTGTCCTAGTGTGCCCTTAGTAACACAAAGGGTACGCAGTTCAAAAGGTTTGTTTGCAAAAGCTATACGAGCAGTCTCGGAAAGCACCAAAATTTCAGCTGAAAGTCTGTGTGAACCACTCTGTTAAATATAGCAAAAGAGGAAGTAGTTCATCATATTCATTAAAGACCAAACTTTGCCCTCGCTGACTCGGTCCGCGCTGAGGGGTATGGTTATCATGTGATTTAAGGGCGGTTGGAGATGAAGGTCTCCTCCTTTCCTCGCTCTTGCTCACACCGACGGAACATCAGTTATTTCCAAAGCTGAAATCTGTCGTCGTCAGTTCTCGACCGTGACTGACAAATAAAACTGAGTCACACGCAGGAAATGGGGGGGGAAAAAAACGGAACTGAACGAGTTGGAGTCTGTCAAAATTTGGTGGCGCTCAACAGCAGCTGATCTATCCCAAATTAAACATGGCCTGTCTTTTAGTGTGTTAGTGTTTCAAATGGGGTAGGGATTAATAAGTATGTTATACTTCTTCCTACTCCATTTCAGACCTAATAATTGTCATTTCATGTCATTTAGACTCTGTTTTATTTTATTTATTTTCTTTTTTGTTTTATCTGAGCACTTACGTGTGTGTATTTACATATATATTCATATTTGTAAATGCACGTATGTGTACTTGTGTATATATATTGGGTTTTTTTCTGTATATGTCTGAAATAAATAAAAATACAATACAAAAATGCAAGCGAGAATTAGTCATATCCTCCTATGACTAAGCATTCAAGGCTGTTTGAAACATCTGTACGCATCGATAAAATATTCAGTAATACAGCGATGCATTGCATCTCGACTCTGTGTCCTTCTCGTCTCAGGGAGGCCTTCCCCATGGTGCTGGTCGCAAACAAAGTGGACTTGGTCCACCTAAGAAAAGTCACAACTGACCAGGGGCAGGAGATGGCTGCAAAGCATAATGTAAGTAGTCTTTCCTTAAGCACGTGTCCCTGATGACTTATTACCGCCTACAAACAGCATCAGGGTTTTTGAATTATGCAAAGCTTTAAGTTTCAGTGTTTTCATGTTAGTCTGTAATAAACACAGGACGTGTACGGGGGTAGAAAAGCCCAGCGTTCAAGGAAATGAGCAAATGGCATTTATAGGCCTGCAAGCTGCTACTTCTCAGCTTGTTTAGACAGGCAACAGTTCTGAATGGAATGGAATTAATACTTAATCATTATTGGTCTTTCAGAACCATCACAGACTTAAACTGCACATTACTGTAAACTTAAACACCTGACTGAGCTGCTCATGTTTCATATTTGTTTCCTCAGATAACTTATATTGAAACCAGTGCCAAGGACCCCCCAATGAACGTGGACAAAGCCTTTCATGAACTGGTTCGTGTTATAAGGTAACCTGAGGACCTTCAGATCTTTAAAATAAATATGTTGGGATAGGGATGCACTTTATGTAAAGATGGGTCACCACTGTGTGAAAGGCAGCACTTCATTAAAACTGATGGAACAAAAATCATGGTACAGACTGTGAGTGCAGGTTAAACCTGCAAAGGAACGCCGACGTGTTCCCGTCTCATTAAAGATGAAGTGAGGTTTGTTTTACAAGACACGAATTTCAGATTCTTTTACAAAATCCTCCCGACAACAGCGCTCTGTCCTAAAGGCGTGTGTGAGATGGTGTGGAGGGGGTATTAGTTTGAATGCCATGGCTAATCTGCACATCTGTGACGGTGCTGTTAATTATAAACTTGGTAAAAGGGTTTTGGATCAAAGAGGCATAGACGATACCAAAACACAAAACATGACTATGCAGCTCTAATTAAAGGAGTCTGGGCTGATCTGCAGTCACCTATAACAAACAGCATGGCAAAGAAAACCTCAAAACTCTGGAGCAGCTGAAATCTCATATCTAGCAACAGTAAAAATGCATCAGCTGGCCATAAAGCTAAAGTGATGCAACGCAGCGCAACGCTGGACTGTGAAAGTGTTTTTAGGAAGGATGGAGGAAAAAAAAAAAAAAGGGAGGGGGGGGAGAAACAAGACCAAAGCCACTTCCTGTCTTGACCCGTGTAATTTCAGAAGAATTTGGTTTGTTTTGTATGTGGTCACATCCTGTTTATAAGTCTGGCCGAACACTCCGAAGGGCGACAAGTAATCCCTCTCGTGGTGTCGGGCTTCGTGCTCGTTACACAGCAGTAGATCAGTGCGTTCTCTCACACTTTATTAAAAAAAAAAAGATTACTAGACTTGTGGAAAGCTCTTATTGTGCGTTTGCCAGCTTGTTGCTGACTCATGAGAAAACTCTTCCTTTGCAACACATTTGGAGCTCGATGAATCAACACTGCCCTCCTGTGGTCATACTTTAGACATCCAGTCACCAGGGAGGTTTACAGAATATTGAATGATCTGCCATGAGCACTCATGAAATGCTGAACTTAATCAGCAACAGCCAGCGCATTGATTTATGGATTTATGGGTTCTTTTATAGCAGTGGACTCGGCTCTGTCTCGTTTCTGGAGACATGAGAACAGGAAAACATTAGACACACAAACCTGGAGCTCAGTAAAAACAGTGCAAAGGTTATAAAAAGAGTTTTATTAAAGGGGCGTAATGTACTAGTTCAGGGTGATCATTGCCATTATCTGCTGTTTTTAAATTTGATTCCCACTACTCAGCGTCAGAAATGGAAATCAAAAGTAAAACTTGGGAAACTGACCTTGTGGGTAAAATTTGGAGATTAAAATGATGATTTCCTGAGCTGGAGAAAAATGATCATTTATATGAGATAATTACGTATAAGTACAAAGTTAAAGTTTTGCTTTCAAATGATTAAAAAAGAGGTTTATGCTTTTTCTTCTTTTTTGCTGCCTGCAGACAACAGGTCCCAGAGAGGAACCAGAAGAAGAAAAAGAAGATGAAGTGGAGGGCGGAGCGTTCCACGGCCTCCCACAGGTTCCACTGCTCCATATTGTGACCAAGCTCATCATCTCCATCATCTATCACATGCGCACACACACACGCACACACACACAAACCTTTGGATGTCAGGGAACTCCCCAGCAGTGGTCAAACTACGGGAGCACAAAAGGGACTGGGGGTTGATTGAGGAATGACTCGATGGATCCAGAAAGGAGGAAATGTTGGACTCGGCCCCTCACGATGCCTCGGACTGAGTGCTACGCCTGCCCCCCTCACTATATGGTCCTTTTCAAAGGTTTTCCTTCTTTCTTTGAGAACCTCTCCCCATCTGTACTCGTCCCTGAAATACAGTTATCTAATTTATGAACTTACTATGAAACGTGGCACAAGACGACAAACTGGCCGGGAAAGACAGAGGTCAGAATCACCTTGGACTTGGAACCTTTTGTCCTCTTGAGCAAGGGAAGGAAAAGCAGCGGTGTTTGTGGTTTTGACTCCCAGCAGTCTGTCCCCACGCACCTTCAATTCCGGTGGGAAAAGCTCCGACGTGATGCCTGAATAGGCCGGCTTTGGATCTCTGTTCTCTTTCTGCAGGGCGGACGAAGACGAGAGTGGTGACAATAGATGTTGTGCAGTGTCGTCGATAAGTGGACAGTGAGTATAGTGAGCGTGAACTTTGTGGTGATGTGGTTTGGAAATGTCAGTTTGGAGGGCGGCGAAAGGGCAAGTGAAAGAAACGTGTCATGTGTCAGTGAATGCTACGAGCAGATCAGCAAGTGTTTGATTATTGTTAAAGAGAATACTGAGACCGGTTGGCGTGATGATCTGTTAAAGGCCTTGTTTACACTTACGCGGGACTAGTTTGTCACGTGCAAACAGACGGCACCAGGAGCCACTTTGTCTCTAAGTGTTTGACGGTTGGTTCGGTTGCCTCTTCAGTCGTCGTCGTCGGTAAGGAGTACAATCTGTTAAGTACTGTACGATCAGCTGTCCTGATACTTTTCTTTTCCTCCCATGTTTTTATAGCTGAAATATTACAGAAAAATATGATTATATTTGATATTAAAAAACCAAACTGTGGCAATGTAAACAGATTCAGTGCTGTTTTATAGAAGCTCTCCAGGAAAGTATTAATGAAATAGAATAAGGGATAACGAGAGCTTCGTGATTTGCACTGGCCACTAACCAAAACCATGTGATGTCACTTTATTTCAGTCTAGAGGCTGTTCAGACTGCACCACTGAATTCAGGACTACGTCATAAGATAAATCTGTGTGGGGGGGGTAAAAACGGTAACCTGGGAATGTGTCGGCGGCGCGGCGCTCCCAGGGCTGAAAGCCATGTTAGCTTAGCCACAGACCACAGTTAGGTGTAGGGAAACTGCACACTAGAAGCAACAACACGCTCAGTGACTCGGTGCTCGTGGTCGTGCGGTGGATAGGAATGTACAGTTTAATAATCTACAAAATGGCTCGTACTGTTAACGCACTAAAGTTTCAGCTGACACTTTGCTCTCTGGATGAATGCGGACTCTTGAAGGAAGGAGTGCATCCTTTTTTTTTTTTTTTGCACTTTTAATACGATTTCTCACTTTCCTATTGGCATGTTGTTTTCTTTCTGAATCAGTAATAGAAGCGAGGAGCACGGTAACAACGTCTGAATGTAAAAATAGGGAAAACGAAGCGAGCTGATAGGTGTTGTAACGGTGTATGCCTGTTGCCTCCGTGGTGATTGTAACAGAGTGAAATTAGGATGGGACTAAAAATATTCAAAAGGTATTTAAAAAAAAAACGTTGTTTGGTATTCAGTTTTGAATTTAAGAAGGCTGCCTGTGAAAATCATTTATTAAATGACAAATTCACCTGAGCGTGGAAGTGGGAATCGACCTCTGCAAAAGGAGGAATACAACATTGACAGTACTGATCGACATTTACTGTTCAAGGGATGCTTCATAGTTTCCAGAAAAGGACTCCAGCTATTACAGAAGCAACAGACTCCAGGAAAAAAGAAGAAAAACCGAATGTGTTGAAAATGTTGCATCATGTGTGTTTGATACCATTTTGTATTATTGATATGAATCTTGTGTGTTTTATAAGGAATTAAATAATTTATTACTGTCTGTTACCTCAGTGTGTCCCAGACCTGGACAAAAAAAAAGAAGCTCCCCACTGTGTTTGTTTGTTTTTTATCTTGGAGATTCTTCACATTTGAGTCTCATATTTTGGACCAAGATGAAAAACCTGTTTGGTCCTGAGCTGAAAAGGCATAAGGACCTCTGCTTTACTGGGTCCAAGAAACTTTCAAATTTCCTGGTGAGGCTCGTGCTAAACGAAGCGAACTACCTGCTGGTATCTGTCTTTTTTTGTCCAGAAACATTTATTGATTGCTGCCTTTCTCGGGTTGATCAAAATCCCTGAGGAATCCTGAAAGGGCGATTGTGAGTAAATGAAGAGCTTCTGTTTAAATTATGTAACTGATTTCAGTTTTATACATCCTGAAACTTTGTAAGTGAATGAAGGTGGAAACTTTTACATTTGGTTTGCAAAAAAGGAGTTTTCACAAGTTGTGTAACGTGTTTTTTGGCAGGTCTGTTGTGTTCTAACTGGCTGTGTCGGACTGAGGCGCTAGACGAGGCACAATCTGTGGCCTTCTTCTCTAGCCTCAGGGGTCGATTATATTTCAATAAAAAAAATAAAATAATAGGATTGCGATTTATCTTTTTAGACACTTTTTGGGTGGGTGGGGTGGATCCGTAGAATATGCAGTACTCTCCTGATCATGTGATCAGAGTGGCGGTCAGCGGCTGCTCGTGTTTCCTGTCGCCTTGCTCGCTCAGCAGAAGCTCCCCTCATTAATCTTTAGAGACGTCACACTCCATCGACTTCAACTGTGAGAATGCTGAAAGCTTCACTTTTGCCTCATTGGCAAAAAAAGCCTGGCCAAATTCCTTGGGGGGGGGGGGATTTGGCCAGGTTGGCACACAGAACAAGTCCTGCATGTAAATCATTCATAGTCCTGTTCCTGCACAGGTGAACTGGGAAGAGGCTGCTCAGTGTGAGTCCAGGTGGACGAGCAGTGAGTCATGCCCCCAACATCAAATGATCTGAACACGAAGCAGAAAAGGTCGTCTTTGCCTTAACTAGATTGTTTCTGTTTTAATGACGCTCTAAACTCAGTGTTTTTGCACACTTACATGAATAAATGAGAGAAAAATGAACCATATTCAGCTTTGATTTAAAATGCATCTCACCACTGGGGGTCAGTACTTCACTGTCGCTACAGTGGTACCAAACGCTTTGCCAAGCACACCTTTGCATTGTGAGCAAACCCACAGACTGCTTCAAGGACCCCCCCCCCCCCCCCCCCCCCCGCCCCCAAAAAAATGGACAAATTCAGAATTAAAATGGCAAAAATCTTAAGTTCTCTGAGTAGTTTGAAAACTCACAAATAAGTAATTTATATGAAAATAGAAAAATACCAAATTGAGGCACAGCAGCCTGAGTAATTTAACCAGGAGTGATGTTTTTTTTGAGGCAGGAGCAAACAGAGCCTCGTGTTGCTGTAGCACTGTTCAGGGACTCTGGGGTCTTTACAGCATGTCCTACTTTTCATTAGAGCAATCTGTGCATTCAGATGCACACCAGACACTTTATTAGGTACAACCTGTGAATGCTGGGTTTTGCCTTCAGAATCAAAAAGCTGCTGGAAACATTCCTCAGACATTCACTCCACATTGATGTGACTGCGTCACACGGCTGCTGCAGATTTGCCAGCTGATGACAATCTTCCGTTCCACCACATCCCAAAGGGTCCTCTGCAGGGATCTGCTGACTGAAGGCCGTTTGAGTAAAGTCAGCTGTCTTGTTCATTTGAGCTTGGTGCCATGTTATCCTGAATGAGCCATCAGATGATTGGTGCACTGTGGCCATAAAGGGATGGACATTGTCAGCAACAACAGCTTGTTTGGTAACAAACAACCCAGTGACACCTGCTCAGCCGGCTGGCTTAATTGCACTCTCTCATCATCCTCTGCAAGCTTTTTTCAGCTAGATTTACTTGAGCTGCATTTTCAAGAGCAGAACCTCATCCCTAAGTGCAATGGTATGCTCACTGATTGTTACAATGAAGCTGGCCTTCCTTTCAGTAGCATTTCAAAGGATCTCCTTCTTGGTTTTGTACAATTTTAAGGACATGGAAGTAGGCTGTGCTAAAGTGCGTGCATTATTAAATGGATTGAGGGTAAGAGAGAAGCTCCAAGTGAAAACCATGCATTTGAAATGTAAAAAAGAGGAAGATGTGCTGTAAAGAGCGGTCTTTAAGGTGAGTAAGCATATGCGGCACGACTGAAGTGAAAGCCAGATTCAGCAGCTATTCACTTTGTGTGCTAAAGCTCTGCTCTGTGTCAAAGGTGCAGAAAAGATTAACAGAAAACTGGGACTTTTCACTTTGTTCCTTTATGTTTATCTGACCATGTGGCATCTAGTAACAGCTTGATTAGAATGATTGCACGGTGCCTCACAATTTCAAATGGCAGATGTAACGGGAAACTAAGAGACGGATTGCAGAGAGGTGAAGTCTCAGAGGGTGGCCTTGTCGAAAGTGCACCCAGACGCTGCCCTGTGGTGCAGCTGTATGGAGGGTGAAGCTGTCTGAGAAAATATTCAGCACTTGGGTGAAGTATAAATGACTGGAAAAATCACTCCAGTAAAGCCTGAAGCCTAGCAATTACAGACTGCATGGCGACTCTGAGATTTCAACCCCAGCAACTTCTGTGTGGAGCATATTTGCTCCAGCAGTACTAAGTTCTCCCACCAAGTTATTATGTAAAGCTCGATCACTAAAGCTCTAAACTAACTATTGGGCTCATTTTTGATTGTAGGATTTTAATATCTAGAATTTCAAGATTGTTATTCAATAAAATGTTGTTATTGCATATGTCAAAATATGCAATAACAACAAATTAATATAGTAGTTGGGCGATCGTGGCTCAAGAGTTGGCAGTTTGTCTTGTGATCGGAAGGTTGCCGGTTCGAGTCGTGGTGTCTTGGGCAAGACACTTCACCTACCACCTACTGGTGTTGGCCAGAAGGGCCGATGGCGCGATATGGCAGCCTCGCTTCTGTCAGTCTGCCCCAGGGCAGCTGTGGCTACAACTGTAGCTGTCTCCACCAGTGTGTGAATGGGTGGATGACTGGGTGTGTAAAGCACTTTGGGGTCCCTAGGGGGGACTAGTAAAAGCGCTACACAAATACAGGCCATTTATATACATCCATTTTCTTCTATTACTCCAATTCAAGGTAACAGGGGAGCTGTAGTGTATGTTAGCATATAGGGCTAATATATATATGTTTAACAAAAAGAAATTCAGTTTCAACCTGTGAAGTAGTCAGACTCGAACGTCAAGGAAGGTGGTAGGAAAGCAGACTACGCAGACATTTCAGGTTCCCAGAGGTGAGCAATTTATTTACTAGTTATTTATTAGTGAACTTAATTTAATGTAACAAAACTTAATTAACAAAATTCAACAGAACATGGCTCTGGTAACACAGCTCACCTCTCCTCTCTCTTGAATCTTCTTCTTCAGTATAGGGTTTATTAGCAGTTGGTAGTGATGTGCGGATCGATCCTGAAATATCGATTCCTCCGAACGTCTCACAATTTGTTAAATTAGTTTTCTGTTTAATGTTTATTCAGCTGTGTAAAACCCCGGAGGAACCCTCCCGAGGGATTAATAAAGTTACATTTAATTTAATCTAATCTAATAACTTTAATCTCACGAACAAATAAAACACTGAAAAAGCCAAACAATAACATTTTTAATTATCAAAGTGACATATATCATGTTTAACCTGCGCACTGAAAGACCGCGGGGGTTTGAAAACAATGTGTCGGCTCAGATACTTGACGTTTACACAGCTACATTCTCACCTGAAAATATGTTAAAAGTTTTTTTGCGACCCAGAAAGAGAAATAAGAGTAATATTAAAACTAAGTAGCTGCCGCCATTGTTGGAAACTGGAATTGGCTGGCAGCGCTATGAATTCTGCAATATGGTTTTTCAATTTTGTTGTCCGGGTGGAAAATCGGGAGAAATTCGGGAGAATGGTGGCGCCGGGAGATTTTCGGGAGGGGCACTGAAATTCGGTATTCTCCCGGAAAAATCGAGAGGGTTGCCATGTATGGTTGTGGCAACATCACTAACCTTGTCAAGTGATAAGAACAAGTGATCTGATGTCCTGTAATCATTATGACGCTATAATTTGAGATACAATAAATAAAATAAGGTTTTGTACAAAGTATCGGTATCGAATCAGTATCGTCGATACCACCCTGAATATTACTTGGTATCGGAAAGGAAATCAATGGTATCGCACATCACTAGCGGTTGGCAAACAGCAAAATGGTGCATTACCGCCACTAACTGGTGTGGAGCTCTCTTGAATCTAGTGGAGACTGGCTTTAAATAGGGCCATCAATTTCCCTCCAATTAGCCCAGCCAGTACCACTCACTCAAACTGAGGGATCAAAAACTCTACACAGATGATTAAAAAGACACAAAACCTCTTCACACTTCTAATATGCACATTTAAACAACTAAATGGTGGTATTAATGAAAAGAAAAACATTCAACAAATCCCATTAAACCTTAACACAAAAAAGGAAGCATTTCTATTGACAAAGAAACCCCTCCACTTGGTTTGACCTGCTGATGTCATGTGTGACATCATCAGGTATGATGAAGAAATGCTAGGCAGGCGTTTCCCCACACCTGACCCTCATGAAGACTGAAAAGACAGAACAAAGTAAGTATGAACAAGTGACTTAATCTGTTACATAATAAAATATAAAGAAACATGTAACTGAGTATTTGCCTTAAGTTGCAGAATGTTTGATTTGCCGGCAACAAAACGCTTACACAAACAAACCCGGGATAGTGAGTGCAGCAATGTTACTTAACAAATAGCAAATCATAGCAAATAAATAGAAACAGAATAATGTGTATAATGTGCAAAAAAAGGGTAAACACATATGGGACAAATGGAGAGCAACTGCTCATCCACTTTGTCACACAACCATAGTCTCAGTTCTTCCACGCGATAAAGAAACGGTGCCGCAGTGAATGACAGACATCTGTTGAGCTAAATTGTAAGAAATAAATGCATAAAATTGCAGAAAGGGTTCTAAGAGTGAAAAATGGTAACTTCAGTTTTTCGATCTTTTAGTTTGAAAGAAGCACAACCTGAGAAACGTAAGAAAATAGAAGTAAAAGTCCAAAATTTATGCCCCCCATAAATCCATATTTTGCAAAGCCATCCCGTGGGCCAGCCTGAAGACTGATTCTGGTCCCCGGGCCTTATGCTTGACAGCCCTGGTTTAGAGTAACAGGACCACATATCATGATCAGTTCCCTGTTCTTTGCACTCTTCTCATGATATATTTCTTAGATAATGAACACCATGCTTGAATCAGTAGGTTATATAAGGATGTGACTTTCAAAGCCATAATTCAATGACTTCAGTGTTCAGTTTGTCAGTGACAGATTCCCATTTTTACCCCCACAGCCAGCCCGAGGTTCACTGCTCTGGTTCAGCTGATCTCATCCTGTACCTAAAGTCAAACCACAAATTCACCTGAATCTGTCAAGGCCTGTGATCTTTGTCCCGCCGCCTTCTCCACAAAATCAGATTATGAACTTATTGTGAATAAGAATGAGAGTTCAAGTTCAAGTTCAAGTTCAAATTTTATTCGCCACATGCAGTGGCAGGTTGCCCTGCAGTGGAATGAACCCGCCCCCCGATTATACACACACAACACAGACATCACATGGGGATACAAGTCAGAGAACGTTGCATTATAGAAAAAAACACTGAAATGTACACTACAATGGGAAAGTACAAGAGGAAAAAAAGAGACCTCTGCTCATGCTGGGCTATAGAGGACAGCATGAGAACAGGAAACAAAAATACTCTGCACAGAAAGCACATAAATGTCCACAGTACAACATTATAGAGCACGTGACCAGCAAGAGGGTTGGGTAGGGGATAAGGAGTAATCCCAGGCAACATAGCAGCCATCCTGCCACTGCGCCGACTCTCCACCGCGGGCCCAGAACCGCCTCGTGTTCCCAGGAGGCAACAAGCATCAAAGGCAGTAAGAATATTAATAAGAATATTAGTAACCAAAATAACAAAATATTGTTTTTTTAGCAGTTCGGAGGAGAGAGAGAGGCTCGTAGTTATACACTAGTGTTCTAATTGCAAGTCATGTTTTCTGGGAAACTCATCTGTTAATATGATCAGCCAAAATCCTCCTGGCTCTCTGTCTGTCTAGCTATGTAACTCTTTCTTGATATTTTCTGCATCAATTAATTAGTTTTTTTTTTTATTTAAAATAAGTGGGAATATCACTTTTTTTTTTGCTTTAAAAATTCAGTTTAGTTTGTGACTAGCTAATACTGGAAAAAAAGGAATAACTTTCTGTCGCCGTGGAAATGAGAGACCTCAAACTGTCACCAGATCCAATTCCATTTTATCGTATTGTTATGCATTAATGAATAAATAAATGCATCAATAAGGGTTTGACAGATAATCGCGGCAGGCAGCTGCGACACAGAGTCATGTAGAAAAGTATTCCTGCTGCTTTTTTATTGCAGCTGTTACATCATGATTTGCACTGGTGTGAAAAGTTGACAAATCAAGGAAGACAAAGGAGCTTGGAAAATGTTTTTTCCTCAGCCAGTGGGATTACTTCATATGTTTCATACTTTAGTTCCTGATTACTGAGCCTGTTGTTGGTAATATTGTGGAGCTTCAAGAAATAAAGGGTTTACATGATTGACATGTTTCTCTCAGCTCTATTATCACAGCTCTATTATTATCTGAATCTGAAGGATTATAATTGAGCTCTTTCGGCTGCAGACTTGGTGGTATTTAAGGATGTGAAAGTAAAGAATAAATATCAAAACAGGAAATAGGTACTCTGCTTTGGGATCAAATATTAACCTGCTCCATATCAGGCTATGTTATATCATGGTATATGATATATCACCATGGTATATTACCATGGTGATATACCAAGGTAAGAAGTGAACCATCCTCATAGTACAGAAAATCCAGGGTTAATCTTGAAGTTACCTGGATAAGATTGAACCCATTTCTGGACAGCTGGAAGGAGACAGAGGTGCAGACAATCAAGAAAATCATAGAAGGGAAGTAAAACTCAAAGCTAGAGAGAATACAAGATGAACATGACAAGGAAACACTGAGGCACTCAAGTGTACACATAAAAGGAGGAGGAAGACATCCCAAAAATGAAAAGAACTCATCTCACACATAACATGCGAGGAACACTGTGAGGCCTGAGTAATGAACACAAAGCCAAAGCTCTTTGCTAGAACACAGAGTCCAAGGATTGCTCTCAGTATAAAGCGATGAGGAAGTCGGTATTATCAAAACTTTCAGTGACACAATAACAGAAAGGTTAGGACCCAAACTTAAATAGATCACCAAGAATTCAGAGACTCCAAAAGGCCATGACATGCTGTCTTTTTAACAGGGTTTTAGGAAGTCTGGGAGCTGTTTCTGAAACCTCGAGTCTGAAGCCGCAGGTCTTTTGATGGAAACACACCTTTTGTTTGATATCTTTGAAATGACACTGAGGTCTGTGGATGAATTAGACCGGATGGAGTGAAATGTCACACATGCAAATGCCAGCTGAGGTAACTGAAAGGTTTCTAAGAAAAACACCAAATTAACATCTGGTAAAATTCAGTGTATGTAAATCAAAAAAAGGAAAAAGATCTAAGGCTCAACAAATCCTTGCCCATTTTTCTTCTTCTAACAACTTTGAGAACAAAATGTTAAGTTGATCCCTAATCTATCCAGCTCACTCACAGGTGTGGCGATCAGAGATGGGGCAGTAACGCGTTGCTGTAATCCGATTACCTTTTTCAAGTAACACGTAAAGTAAGGGATTACTATTCCAAAAAAGGTAATTAGATTACCGTTACTTTCCCATAGGAACGCTGCGTTACTGCGTTACTAAAACCGTGATTTTTTTTTTGCGAGAACGTCTCATGACAGTGATGTAAGCGATTGCGACATTCGTGACAACAGCTGTGTGCAGATCAACAGTGGATCATATATCGAGTGCGGAGAGAGTATGAGGTGCAGCGTTTAAAGCGTGGAAGTACTGACCTTACTTTGAGTTTGATTCCATAAAAAGTGACAAAAACATTAGTGTCCGCTGTTCACTGCGTCGGAAGAAAACTTCTTTTTACAGCGAAAAAACCCCTAAACGTCTGAGCAAGCAACAAATACGCTGCCGCTGGAATGTGAAATTCACAGAGAAACTCGCGGATTCTTCCACTGACCGCTGCAGCACACCTGCACCAGGGTAAACCTCCACCTGCCCCACTCCTGCTATAAAGGTGAAAATAGAGCAAAAGAACCGCTAGTCTTTGATTTTATTTATTTTCTGCTGTGTTTTACTTGCATCTATTTGAAAGACTGAGTGTAAACACAAAAAAATATTTTATTTTATGTGCTGGAATGTGCAGAAAATAGGTTTAAATGTTAAACTAATTTCTTCCAGTCAGAGAATGTTGCATATAATTTAATGTTTGCTTGATGCATAAAGTTAAAAGATTAAAACTAATAAAACAAGTTTTAAAAAGAGACTTTTCCATTTGATTACATTTTGTATGATGGATTATGCAGAAAAAGTAGAATTGGGCTGAAAGATCTATCGCTTTATCACCTATTCAGGTTGTAAAGTGTGTTTTTAAAAAGTAACTAAGTAACTAATTGAATGTTGAAATCACCTGCAACCAAAATGGATAAGGGGTTTAAACTGTATGCCCCATCCTATATTTGTGACTACAAAGTAATGTGTATGTATATGTACTTTAGCTTAGCTTAGTACACTTTAGTATTAGCTTTGTAATTTTGTTCTCCAAATCAGTATTCAATTACATCTATCATAGCTGACTGAAAATGTTGTCATTCTGGATCGATTGCTTTCTTACAATGACATACTTGATTGCTTATCACTTTTTTTAACCAGTATCGAACAAAGACATGTTGACGAGTGCTGTCTATGTGTAAAGGTCAAATGCCACACAGGCTGAGAGAAGTGTAAAGGATGGGTTGAGGGTTCTGTCCAGTTCAATTTTTCACCTGTTCCAGCTCAGGAACAGTATTTATCAAGCCTCACAGGGTAAGTGATTATGACCAATCCCCTTGATTATCTTAAACTCTTCATTAAACTCTTCATGAGAAAAAGAAGATAAAAATACTGTTTTATTAACCTGGAAAAAATGTGCTTTCATAGGAATCATACACAAAAAATGGGACGTTAGAAAAATATTTTCTTGTAGTTTTGACAGTCTAAGTAAATGTACCTTTTGATACTTGTATTTAAGTAATATTTATTTAAATTAGTTCGACTTTTACTAAAGTAAAATCTTTATTCTCACCTGAGTATGCCTTTTGGGTACTCTGTGCTCAAGTGCGAAAGTTTTGGGTGCAGTGGTTTTTAAGTATATATATTCAGTGTTGGGATGGTTACTTTTAAAATGTATTCCACTACAGATGACAGAATACATGGTTTTCTTAAACCATTCAAAAATCACAAAACTAAAACAAACACTCAATATACCTACAATATTGATCAGTTTCCCTGCATGCAGTCGATCTAGAACTTGATCAATTCCTCCATTAAAACTCGTGGTCACACTAAAAAAGTCCCACAACACGCATTAAATATGGGCACCTACAATAATAAATGACCCAAACAAAATGGCAAAAGCCTCTTACCGAACAATATACCCACTTGCACCAGAGTGAGTTAATCGCCTCTGGAATTTCCCACAGACGAGTGCTAACCTCACCCCACAGCCACTACCCTTTCAAAGCTCCTAACCTGGCAGAGAGCAACAAACTGTCAGGTGACACTTGTTAAATTAGAATATATAGCACCTTGCAGGGCTCTAGACTAACTTTTTGCCATGGGCGTACCGGTACGCCTAACTTTAAAAAGTTAGGCGTACCGGCACAAAAGTTAGGCGCACACAAATTTTATAATAATTTATATAATATAATGTGTTTTTCTGGATACACTGTGCTTTTTCAGCATTCAAAGATTGATGACACCGTGTCAGAGCACTGGCTATGAATTTCAGAAGGATCAGGCCTTAACTTAACAGAAAGGTTAGCAATAGTTCTTTTCCTATTACAGCTACATCCACTTCTGTCGTGCCTAGGCTGCTCACTAGGGCTGGGTATCATCACTGATTTCTATAATCCATTCGACTCCGGTTTTCAAAGTCCCGATTCGATTTAACTTAGCCTCAGACAGTCAGAAATATTATAATTCTGATCATTTTCCAGTACTGATACACATGAGACTTCATCAGAATTGTGAACATCACAGCAGATGCCTTTGTGTGAAAGTAACTGAGAATAAAACACAGAAAAACATGAAGGAGATTTTCCTGGTCTGGCTTTTTATAGCAGATAACCTTAAAAATATTCTACAATGTTCTGCATATAAAGTTTAAATTTCTTCAGTATTGAACAACAGAAAAAATAGGCTTTCTTGTTCGAGGTCATTTAAGTGAAAAAAGAAAAAGACAGCGCTGTAAACAACGGTAGACTGGTGGGTAATAAGCGAATGAATAATACAGAAAACAGAGATTTGAGACGGGAAACTGTTCTTGAAGAACAGAGGGAGATAGAGAGAGAGCTAGCTGTGCATGAAGTGTGATTTTAATAGTCGTGGAAGCAAAACAGCAAAATTCCCGACGACATTGATCAAATGTGAAGCGTAGTTTGCTGCTTCTTTTGCTGCTGGCTCTGTGAATTTTGGTTGGAGAGAGACAAAACCTGCAGTTCAGAATCAGCGCAAAAAGACGTAATCACAGCGCGGACCGGACGCATCAGAATCGCTAAACTCTGACGGCGTGTCTGTCTACGGCCGTCGGGTGAGAAAGCCGAGAAAGACAAAGTTGATTCTGAAGCGTCGGTTCGCTCTGTGTTTACGTCTTTGTGTGGAATCCGTGTACCTGCTCTCATTTGCTGTTTGGTTGTTGTTGAAATGGTTTTGTGAGCTTTAATCTGAGAATCTGGCGTTTCTGGCAAAACACAGTTATATTTAAAAGTCGATTCAGGATTTAATGAATTGATATCGCTTTATTCAAGCTACTCACCTCCCACTTCCACCTGCACTTTCAACTGGACCACGGCCAATCAGAGAGGTCCCGCCCCTTACTATCTCTGATTGGTTTAGTCCACGATAGGTGCATAATGTGTGTCTGTTGTTGACCACAGGGAAGGTTGCAGATTTTTTTATTTTTTTTTTATTTTTGTTACCCGAACAGTTGGTCGCACAGGTGCAACCAAATTTTTTTTTTTAGTCGCACCACTGAAAAATTTGGTCGCATTTGCGACCAAATTGGTCGCACTCTAGAGCCCTGCCTTGAGGCGACTGTTGTTGTGATTTGGTGCTGTATAAATAAAATTGAATTGAATTGTGAATGTCAAAGTGCTAATTGAATTGCACATCACCCTGTCGCACAGGTGACTTTCTCGCTGGCTAGTTTTACCTTCTCACATTATTATTGTCTTTTCCAGAAGAACACTGTACAAGGGCTTGGTTGGTGACCCACTTGACCCACTAAAGATTGGAGAATCATACAAAGACTCTGATGTGTGACCTCTAGCAGCAACTACTGTATGTCCATCAGTGACGAGAACACTCTTGTTGAGACAGCTTTAGGCTTAGCACAAAAGGTCAGTGTGCTGTATTACCAGCAGTCCTTACTACCCATAAAGTCTGTGAGGATTCACAAAGATTCTCCTTCTTAGCCTTCATGGCCACTAAGTGAGTACAGCCTGGACCCCACAGAGTGTGTGCATGTGTGCACTGAGGAGGAACATGTCCACCTCAAAAGCTTAATTGTCACAGTGGACATGGCACATAAGATTGAGTCAGTAAGAAGAGAACAGACACCTGACCAGGAGTGGCATCAGCTCTGCAGGCCAAGGATCACATCTTCATGTTTTAGAGAGGTAAGTTTTGTGAGGGAAGAAACTCTGTAGTGTCTCTCAGAAAAAAATCCTCAAAGGAATCAGACAGTCTGCAGACATGAGAAGAGTACGGTGGCCCTGAGAGGCCAAAAGCGCTGCAAAAAGAAAAACACTTGCAAAAAGAAAAAGCGCTGCAAAAAGAAAAACACTTGCAAAAAGAAAAAGCGCTGCAAAAAGAAAAACACTTGCAAAAAGAAAAAGCGCTGCAAAAAGAAAAACACTTGCAAAAAGAAAAAGCGCTGCAAAAAGAAAAACACTTGCAAAAAGAAAAAGCGCTGCAAAAAGAAAAACACTTGCAAAAAGAAAAACACTTGCAAAAAGAAAAAGCGCTGCAAAAAGAAAAACACTTGCAAAAACAAAAAGCGCTGCAAAAAGAAAAACACTTGCAAAAACAAAAAGCGCTGCAAAAAGAAAAACACTTGCAAAAACAAAAAGCGCTGCAAAAAGAAAAACACTTGCAAAAACAAAAAGCGCTGCAAAAAGAAAAACACTTGCAAAAAGAAAAGCGCAGCAAAAAGAAAAACACTTGCAAAAAGAAAAACACTTGCAAAAAGAAAAAGCGCTGCAAAAAGAAAAACACTTGCAAAAAGAAAAAGCGCTGCAAAAAGAAAAACACTTGCAAAAAGAAAAGCGCTGCAAAAGCACACACAACACAACGGAAATAGGAAAAAACACAACGGAAATGTTTCTGGGGAGACAATAACCGGACGGACCAGTTGACCAAAACATGCTAACAAGTGCACTGGGACTGGGAGACACTTCAACGAAGTGGAAGCAGAGCGGCCAAAGAGTAAACTTCCAAAAGTAAGTTCTGAATATTATGTCACTTATTTATGTGCAAATGTTTAATAACGAGGAGCATTAAAACATTACTGTTGGCCACATGCCGGCAAAGTTATGTGACATTAGCGATGTTTGTACTTTCAGCGTTTACTTTGTTTTAAAGTCTTTACTTTATACGCCGTTAGATAGTCGACCTTAATCTTACAGAGAATCTGATGATTTTGTGGATAATTAAAATCAGTCATATATCCACAAACACAACAGGCTGAAAGTCAGTGATGCTGCTCGGTTTGCAGTCCTGAATATCACGGCACAAGCAGGATTCACTGCACTGTTAATGTTAATTATGTCATATTGCTGCCTCTGTTCGGTGGTGTTGAGCCAAACGGACTTTAACGTGTGTTTGAACGAGCTGACGGTTCACTCATTGTAGCGACTTCCACAGTCGCTAGAGCCCGGGGATGGAGCCCGCCTATTTGCCTGACGCGCTGTCAACTTTAGCAATAATGCGAGAGGTGGAATTGTTTGCTTGTTTATTAAAGTGTTTGCAGAGTAATGTCATCTCAAGATTTGGACTCTTACAACGTCACAGGCTCTAATGTAACAAGACGAAACATGTTGTGCAGCGGTCAACAAAAACTACGGCTACCCAGCCCTCCTCTCTGTCAAAATCAAAACCAGTGAATGACAGACTGACAACGCCCTCTTAATGTCGCCGCTAGCACCCACGTGACTCCCATTACACATCACCATAGCAACCAAACAAATGAAAACCCAGTGATCATCAAAAAATTCAATACATTTAATTATGGTTCCTACACTCATTAAGCTGAAAGAAAGATGCTTTAATCACAGCAGTCACACATGTGTCCACTGTACCAGCTGGGAACTCTTCTTGTTCAGCACTGGTAATAACACTAAATCCTCCTGTTTGTAGCAGTGTGTACACCTGAGACTGTCACCTGTCTGTCTGTCCTGCACTCTGTCTCTGTTTCTTTCTCTCTGATTGTGGAATAAAAGTATGAACATGTATTTATAAGTTACACTTGTGTTTGAATCCTGCAGCTTATCACGCATTTGATTTCCATGTGTGACGACTGCAAGTGTCCAGACTGAGGACAGACTGAGGGACCCACTGCTGCACATCATCTGTGAGGCTTTGCACCCCTGATGATCCACCAGGACTCAGCAGTGTGTGAGGAAGAGGAGGAGGAAGAGCCAGCAGCAGCTGACAGATGGAGAGAATAGACAGACTGTTCCCTGTTTGTGAAGGACTGCTAGGAAAGTTTAACATAACTAACTGTCTGTCCTGAATCAGTCTTATTAGGTAATCTTCAAATAATGTTATCATCCAGTGTTTTCAGTGTGGGAGAAAGTACTCAGGGCCTTCAAGTTACACACTATGAAAGGCAGCAACAAGTTTAATATTCAGAAACCTAAAGTATGTATCAGCAGCTGAATGGAGCTAAAAATAATTGTTTGTTTCAGTTCTATGAAGCTTTGAGTATTTTGGATCAGTAGCACTGCTGTGTTTGTTGCATCATATCGCTGTAATTGTTTATATGCTTTATATATTCTGAGGTAAGTTGATCTATAGTGTTACATCATATTCTATAAGGATGTTATGTGTTTGTAGACTTTCTGCCCAGTTTGACCCATTTAGCAGAAGTCAGCCCTTTTAAGGCTCTGATATCTATTCTGAGTGACTTAAAGCAGTTATGACATGGTCTGATTTTCTCACCCAATAAAGGAATATTTAATATATCAGTCTACTCTTCATTCTATCAGAAACAGTTATCACAGCTCGTACATTTGCTTCTTCCACACATATATGTAAGCATTGAGCCAAATTTAGTAATAATGCCAACATATTAAAAGAACAATATTTGTCTCTTATATATAATACATCTATATATACACTGTCACAGATACTTGAGTGTCTTTAAGGGAAGATTTAAGGTGATAGGAAATATAAATAAATGCAACTTGAATCTTTACTGAAGCTCAGTGTTTGACACAGAGTTCACTCACATGTGCTGTACCAGTGTACCTGCATATGTGATGTGACAATAGAAGTGATTTGATTTGAGAGTTCAAACTCACTGCTGTAATAAATGATAATGATTAATATAATAACTATAATATTGGCCATCTCATATTTACACTGACTTTAGTCTCATGAACAACATTAGCTAATTGTTATTTACTAGCTAATCTTATATGACTGTTCAGTACAGAAATGAAGCCCAACAATCATGTTTTACAGTCCTGTGGTCTCAGCCTCAGATACTTATTAAATCACACAAAGCTCGTGTAGAAACAAACAAACGAACAAAATATGTTCTCCTTCATTTCTGTCAACCACACGTTTCCCGCTATCATGGTTGCTAGGCAACCTGGGCAGCGCGACGGAGGCTAGACCGTCCCATTTCAGACCCTGAATTGGGAAACAGTCCCTGAATTGCTGTATCCCAATTCAGGGTCTGCAGCCTTAAAGTACGCAGCCTCAACGGTCCTCAAGGGCCGCGTACTCAAAGACCGCTAAGGCCGGAAGTGTGAGGCTTGTGAAATGGGACGGTCTAGCCTCCGTTGCGCTGCCCAGGTTGCCTAGCAACCATGATAGCGGGAAACGTGTGGTTGACAGAAATGAAGGAGAACATATTTTGTTCGTTTGTTTGTTTCTACACGAGCTTTGTGTGATTTAATAAGTATCTGAGACTGAGACCACAGGACTGTAAAACATGATTGTTGGGCTTCATATCTGTACTGAACAGTCATTTAAGATTAGCTAGTAAATAACAAATAGCTAATGTTGTTCATGAGACTAAAGTCAGTGTAAATATGAGATGGCCAATATTATAGTTATTATATTAATCATTATCAGTTATTACAGCAGTGAGTTTGAACTCTCAAATCAAATCACTTCTATTGTCACATCACATATGCAGGTACACTGGTACAGCACATGTGAGTGAACTCTGTGTCAAACACTGAGCTTCAGTAAAGATTCAAGTTGATTTTATTTATATTTCCTATCACCTTAAATCTTCCCTTAAAGACACTCAAGTATCTGTGACAGTGTATATATAGATGTATTATATATAAGAGACGAATATTGTTCTTTTAATATGTTGGCATTATTACTAAATTTGGCTCAATGCTTACATATATGTGTGGAAGAAGCAAATGTACGAGCTGTGATAACTGTTTCTGATAGAATGAAGAGTAGACTGATATATTGAATATTCCTTTATTGGGTGAGAAAATCAGACCATGTCATAACTGCTTTAAGTCATACAGAATAGATATCAGAGCCTTAAACAGGCTGACTTCTGCTAAATGGGTCAAACTGGGCAGAAAGTCTACAAACACATAACATCCTTATAGAATATGATGTAACACTATAGATCAACTTACCTCAGAATATATAAAGCATATAAACAATTACAGCGATATGATGCAACAAACACAGCAGTGCTACTGATCCAAAATACTCAAAGCTTCATAGAACTGAAACAAACAATTATTTTTAGCTCCATTCAGCTGCTGATACATACTTTAGGTTTCTGAATATTAAACTTGTTGCTGCCTTTCATAGTGTGTAACTTGAAGGCCCTGAGTACTTTCTCCCACACTGAAAACACTGGATGATAACATTATTTGAACATTACCTAATAAGACTGATTCAGGACAGATAGTTAGTTATGTTAAACTTTCCTAGCAGTCCTTCACAAACAGGGAACAGTCTGTCTATTCTCTCCATCTGTCAGCTGCTGCTGGCTCTTCCTCCTCCTCTTCCTCACACAGAGTTTGTCCTGGTGGATCATTGGGGATGCAAAGCCTCACAGATGATGTGCAGCAGTGGGTCCCTCAGTCTGTCCTCACTCTGGACACTTGCAGTCGTCACACATGGAAATCAAATGTGTGATAAGCTGCAGGATTCAAACACAAGTGTAACTTATAAATACATGTTCATACTTTTATTCCACAATCAGAGAGAAAGAAACAGAGACAGAGTGCAGGACAGACAGACAAGTGACAGTCTCAGGTGTACACACTGCTACAAACAGGAGGATTTAGTGTTATTACCAGTGCTGAACAAGAAGAGTTCCCAGCTGGTACAGTGGACACATGTGTGACTGCTGTGATTAAAGCATCTTTCTTTCAGCTTAATGAGTGTAGGAACCATAATTAAATGTATTGAATTTTTTGATGATCACTGGGTTTTCATTTGTTTGGTTGCTATGGTGATGTGTAATGGGAGTCACGTGGGTGCTAGCGGCGACATTAAGAGGGCGTTGTCAGTCTGTCATTCACTGGTTTTGATTTTGACAGAGAGGAGGGCTGGGTAGCCGTAGTTTTTGTTTACCGCTGCACAACATGTTTCGTCTTGTTACATTAGAGCCTGTGACGTTGTAAGAGTCCAAATCTTGAGATGACATTACTCTGTAAACACTTTAATAAACAAGCAAACAATTCCACCTCTCGCATTATTGCTAAAGTTGACAGCGCGTCAGGCAAATAGGCGGGCTCCATCCCCGGGCTCTAGCGACTGTGGAAGTCGCTACAATGAGTGAACCGTCAGCTCGTTCAAACACACGTTAAAGTCCGTTTGGCTCAACACCACCGAACAAAGGCAGCAATATAACATAATTAACATTAACAGTGCAGTGAATCCTGCTTGTGCCGTGATATTCAGGACTGCAAACCGAGCAGCATCACTGACTTTCAGCCTGTTGTGTTTGTGGATATATGACTGACTTTAATTATCCACAAAATCATCAGATTCTCTGTAAGATTAAGGTCGACTATCTAACGGCGTATAAAGTAAAGACTTTAAAACAAAGTAAACGCTGAAAGTACAAACATCGCTAATGTCACATAACTTTGCCGGCATGTGGCCAACAGTAATGTTTTAATGCTCCTCGTTATTAAACATTTGCACATAAATAAGTGACATAATATTCAGAACTTACTTTTGGAAGTTTACTCTTTGGCCGCTCTGCTTCCACTTCGTTGAAGTGTCTCCCAGTCCCAGTGCACTTGTTAGCATGTTTTGGTCAACTGGTCCGTCCGGTTATTGTCTCCCCAGAAACATTTCCGTTGTGTTTTTTCCTATTTCCGTTGTGTTGTGTGTGCTTTTGCAGCGCTTTTCTTTTTGCAAGTGTTTTTCTTTTTGCAGCGCTTTTTCTTTTTGCAAGTGTTTTTCTTTTTGCAGCGCTTTTTCTTTTTGCAAGTGTTTTTCTTTTTGCAGTGCTTTTTCTTTTTGCAAGTGTTTTTCTTTTTGCAAGTGTTTTTCTTTTTGCAGCGCTTTTTGTTTTTGCAAGTGTTTTTCTTTTTGCAGCGCTTTTTCTTTTTGCAAGTGTTTTTCTTTTTGCAGCGCTTTTTCTTTTTGCAAGTGTTTTTCTTTTTGCAGCGCTTTTTCTTTTTGCAAGTGTTTTTCTTTTTGCAGCGCTTTTGGCCTCTCAGGGCCACCGTAGAAGAGGGGCAGACATGGACTTTGAGGCAGCTAGAGAATACTGCAAAATCAAAAATGTCACAAACATTTCCAAAATGTCCGAAAAATCCGAAATGCGTCTAATTGCTCTGTCCACATGTATCCTTAACCGTGCAATGTCGTGAGAGAGCAGCACATTGTCATGTGACATCTGTGAGTGTTTCCTGAGAAAAGGCGGTCTGCAGACTTTGCAGGGCACCAGATCATCCATTCTGAGTGCACTTTCCAGTCTCAGTTATTTAAAAGATATGATAACAAGAGTTTGGATCAATTTAATCTTTAACCGTTTTATTCCGTAGTGGATTGGACTGTGTCAAAGACTCTGTTTTTTTTTAACATTTAAAACCTTTTTTTCCTAAATTTTTTTCTCATATTGCGCCAGATTTGAATGTTTAAGAGTTGGATTACCTGCCGCTACAACATTGGTCAGGATTTAATTAAACTCACGCACAGTGATCAGTTAATGGGTTGAGCTCAAGGTCGTAGTCGCATTTGTCATTTTACGGGCAACTGTAAATTGTGATGGATTGTGGCTGGATGAGCAGCTACATCAGCGACATTCTGATTTCACTTTGTCAGAGTTTGTGTGTCTGTGTGTGTTTGTATAAGATAGCTAAAGTATATGTGATGAAATCAGGCAATATTTTTGTAGCACTTACGTGGAGTTATATGCAGTACCCAGTGGCGGTCCTAGCCTGTTTGGTGCCCTGGGCGAACACTCCCTCTGGCGCCCCCCCCCCCCACACACACACACAAAACATATTAAGGATTGTACATTAACATAAAACTGTTGTACACACACATATGAAGAGAGAGAGAATATGCATAGTATGCAAACGGCTACCAAACAGCCATCATAATTCGTCATACTATGAGAACGGGACAAATCAACAATTAACAATGACTAATTAATATTAAAATCTGTAACATAATGTATTGTTTGGAGTTTAGTCTGTTACTGTTACTATTTTTACCATTTATTCTTGGAGCAACTGTAACCCACATAATTTCCTTAGGGATTAATAAAGTATTCTGATTCTGATTGTTTCAGGATGACCTGCCATTATCCAAGCACACATCTGCTAACCTGCATCTTTTGCTCGTTTCTCCTCCTCTTCTTTTCTCTTTTTCTAAACTGAGCACCTGATGGCTTTGAACTTTTCTTGTCCATCTTACATTGGTTTTAATTTTGCACTCCAGTATGAACACCCATCCCTCAACCCGAGGATCACCACAACATGATCTAATAGACCAACACCTTAGTTCACAGATTCACTTTGTCTAGTTTATTTCTGAGATTTCACACAACCCAGAATTCAAATCATGAATATATAATGGGCTTGGATTTACAATATTATGAATGAAATGTGCTCTATTTGGAAGCAGTCGGCCCCCCTCCCCTTTCGACGGGTTGTGTGTGAAACTTTAAATTATCAAACTGTAAATTTTAAATTGTTATTGATTCCTTTACCCCGAGTCCTAAAGTGTATATTTATTTTCTTACTCTTCTTATATTTATTGTTTGTTTACTTGCACTGCTGTAACTGGAGCCTCGTTGTCTCGTCTCTATATATACTGGACTGTATGTAGTGGAGATGACAATAAAGTTTACTTTGACTTCAGCAGCGAGCAGGCGCACCGAGGGCTCTCGCGCTCACTTTTCGTGTATAGAATTTCGAAAAAACATCGGTACAAATTATAAGTCTGTATCATGATGTCTGGTGTTTTCGTGTTTGTTGGTTTGTTGTTATTTTGTTTTGCGAGTTGGTTATTAGATGCTGCTCCAGCCAGCCAGAGAATCCCCGCCGTCCCGCCCTCTCCTCCCTGTGCTGCAGGCGCACCTAACAAACGAAGGGCGCCCTTACTCCCAGCAAATGGGCGATAGAAGACCGATATTCCCAATATGCCCCGTCGGGGCAGCATGAGTACGAGCATTTTTTTTTTTTTTTGCCGATGCCGCCCCCCACCACGATGCCGCCCCGGGCAACCGCCCGTGTCGCCCGTATCTAAAACCGCTACTGGCAGTACCGATGGATAATAACCAAGGTAATGAGTAATTTGGGCTAGTATCAGAAGCTCTGGTACATTAACGGCAGAGGAACCAGACAAACAGTTGTGTGGCTTAAAAGTACTTTAGTGATGTTAAGCCTTTAAAAGAATTTTGTAAATAACAGAGTTACAACATGTTTACAACGATGCATGAAACGATACATTTTTAGACATAAGTTGTTTTCTTTGTGAGTATTTATTACACGGCGTGCTGCGGGGAAAAGCCTGTTCTAACGTTTGAGTCTAAGGTTTATTTTTTAGCACCTGGCGGCTCTTTTTGACTTCTCATCCATAAATAATCTGCTCTTTCATGTGGTTCAGTTTATTTTGAAAAGTCTCAACAGGATCTTGAGCTTTATTGTGAAAGGTTTATGTGGAACATAAACAAGCGGACACGCAATGGTGTTACCATCGTTGTTGCTAATCACAACGCATAAAAACAGGCGCTTGTCCGTCTGTAGTGTGGTTATATTAAATATAAGAGAAAGAGAGAACTTTAAGAAATTAATATAACCACTACAGTGACCATCAAAACGATGAAATAATATTGCCGTAAACAGTTTATTTTGCGACATCACGAAACAAACGATAGCGTAAAATGAAATAATAGACGTTTTTATATTGTCATCCGATATATATCGTTATATCGAACAGCCCTATGTCCTACTGCACTAATAATAATGGATTGCATTTATAAAGTTGTATACAGTTTATACAGTTGTAGCCACAGCTGCCCTGGGACAGACTGACAGAAGCAAGGCTGCCATATCGCGCCATCGGCCCCTCTGGCCAACACCAGTAGGTGGTAAGTGAAGTGTCTTGCCCAAGACACCACGGCTCGAACCGGCAACCTTCCGATCACAAGACTAATTGCCAACTCTTGAGCCACGATCGCCCAACTACTTTAGCATTAGAGGATTGTAGTCCATCAACGTGCAAATGAGTGTGCGCGTATATGTATATCGTCTCCTATGATCTCGGGTTGGCTCGCCATCCAGCGAACACTGGAACACTCTGGGATCTGGAATCGCTGACCTGGTCTTTGGATTTGTCCCATATAAAAACCTGACCTATAAACAATGGTCAAATATATGTCACGAACAATTTAAGAAGAACTCTCACAAATTAAACTAGTGTCACACTGCAGTAACTATTATTCAGATCAGCTATCAGTTCAGTCATGTTGTACAACATTAAAATATCAAGGTTCAAAGTTCACAGTATCAATATTCAAAATTCAGTTGTAATCTGCAGTAATGTTAAAGATTATCTACAAGGCTTCAAACATTCAGGAATTATAGTCACCATATAATTCACTTTCATGGTAAAAATGAATTACATCCAGCAGAAATAACTCACTACATATATATATATATATATATATAAAATCACAAATAAATAAGTGAAATATTCCCTTTCCAATTTCAATAACACGTAAACACAAGGACTCAGTCCACGAACAGGAGTATTGAAAATAGATGTGCTTAATCCCGCTTGTACCATAGGCCTACTAGAACAAGTGGAAATACACTAAAAGTTACCTCCAAGTATTCAGTACTGAGTATAGTAAAATAACCGATTGACATTAGAACAGTATCAGGATAAAGTGTGCTTACAGTTATCTCTCATAAACTTATTTTCAGTTGCTTTAACCATTTACAGCTTTTCACATGTTAATGACTTGGTTAACGATATGACTAGCATAACTACACACCCAACAACTGTAACTGCACTCGGTACATCACGTGTCTAACTGGCCACATTTAGCTTACCGCTGTCGAGTGGATGCTCAGCGTTTACATGACGCCACAGCTCAGTAAACCCTCCGTTTCGCTCTGACCTCGATAACAACAAGTGCGAAACCATAATTTGGGAACAATATCAGTTTAAGAGTTTTTTAAACTTGTTAAGAGATTAATTTCTCCAGCTTAACAAGTTTTAGCCCGCCTGCTCTGTTTGGCTGTAGAAGCAAGAGACTGAAAACTTGGGAGCTGGTACTGAGGCGGGACAAGAGCTGCCTAGAGCTTCACCGATTGGCTGACACGCGAGGAGTGGAATTAAACAATAGGCTCTCATCAGAGCGCATCAACCCTGGAGAAACCTAACCCTTGCTCAACCAAAACAAATATATAAATCTGTGTCCCTTTTTTGTTTGAGATGATTTTAGGACCTGGGTTACATTTTACTTTTGTACTGGATTCAATTTAGAGTTACATAAGCATGGGTGAGAAGCTGGTGTTTTTGATTCACTGTATTTTTCCAGGACTTTTGAGCCCTTATAGCAGGGGTAGGGAACTCCAGGCCTCGAGAGCCAGTGTCCTGCAGGTTTTAGATGTGTCTTTGATCTGACACAGCTGATTTAAATGGCTAAATTAGCTCCTCAATATGTCTTGAAGTTCTCCTGAGGCCTGGTAATGAACTAATCATTTGATTCAGGTGTGATGACCCAGGGTCGAGATCTAAAACCTGCAGGACACCGGCTCTTGAGGACTAACGCTCCCTACCCCTCAAGGGCGTAGATTTGGTTTTGGCATTGGTGGGGACGGATGATTCAACCACCAAACCCTGCCCTGTTTCTTTTTTTCCCCTTTTTGTCTTTGCTTCTTGATAAAAAAGGAGAAATATACTTGCCTACATATGCTATTCTGCATGCTTTTAAACCATTTAAAATTACAGTTCATAGTTTTATATGTAAATTATATAATGTTAAATTACTATTAAACAAATGACTAAGTATTTTATGCTTTAGTTTACTTCAGCCATATTCCATATAAATCAGGTATCATACAAACATAAAAATAGCTTCAAATAGAGTCATGACAATAAAATAATATGACTTTAAGGACTTCACAACATTACTTCAGTTATAGTACACCAACATCTCTGACACATTAGCACTAAGGGAACACTGAATGACCTGGTGGGGTTTGTCCATAAAACAACTCATCTAAGATTACCACAAAAGATCTCTCAGCAAAATTATGCAACATTTTAGGCACTATTGCCCTGATCAAATCAGTGAGCTGGGATTTTTTATTCTAAACATGAACTACTGTTACAGCTACAGACATGGACTACATGCCCCAAACAACAACTCAATGTGGACTGTGTGAAGGAGCCAAACACATGCCTGCTCCTCTCGTTAACTGAGATAAACTGCTGGCATATTGGTTTTACATCTATACTGTCCAGTCTCTCCTGGTGGACATACAGCAGCATTGTTTAATCTCATTTGAGTCATTGTTAACCTTAGCCATCTTTTTAGTCTTCTGAGAGCACTGAAGCTTCTTTCAGCCTCAGTACATGCGTTTTATCCTCAGATTACAATTATTATTCTGTGCTTGATGTGCCTCACCTTTGGCCTTGGCTCTTCCAATCTGACTGCACTAGGACATATTGCTACCTGATAAAATAACACATTGATTCGTGCCATATAAAAAGTTAGACATGTCAATTCAGATTCTTTGTCAAATATACACTAATGAACCAATTTACATCAGCAGCCTAACAACTGTCATGATAATAAATACTAGTTAATCTATAGCACCAAATCATCAGTCAGTCACCTGTGACCTCACCTCTTCACCTCTGTCACCTGATAAATAACAGTGAGACATTCCAAATACACGCAGTCACACATGTGCATCAAATACAGTAATGAACCACCAAGTCATCATCCAATTTCACCTGTGATTCTTGTATCACCATTACTCTCTATCCCCTGACAAATAGGACATACATGACAATAAGAATAAAATGTGTAGCTGCTTCAGTGTTTCTGTCAGTTTGTGCAGATCTTGACTCGTCAGTAATGTTTGTGGGGTGAGTGCATTTTTAAAACAATTTGTGCAAACTGCACTACAAGGTGGAATATTTGCAAAATCATGACTACCTCGTGATATTTTGTTTCAAAAATTAACCCTATGAATATGTCAGTACCATTAGGAATAAATTATTGTGTCACCAACATTTTAACGTTAGACATATAATTCTAACAGCCTCTGTAAACTAATATCCGGGCTTGCTCGAGGCTGCCGTTTTCTCTGACGGTTTCAATCAAAATTAGAAATTCTACTCTGGGAGACTGAGATAAATAATAGTGCTGCCTGTTGTGCATTTAGTTTCTGAAATACTTTTTTATATCCAGGTTCTTCCTTTTTGCTGCCATCCTCCTCTCTCCTCCTTGCAGGTCCTCTCAGCGCAGGCTTGCAGCTGCTAAAACTAAACAGAGCTCCCTGAAAGGCACAGCCAATCACATTGGCCATATTTGTCACATGAGGTAGGACTCCAGTAGAGAACGTAATTTAACTCTATCTGCACTGCTGGGTGAATGAGACGTTGACGGATTGTTTTTTTTCTTTCTATCGGGTTTGTTTTTCTTTACTCGAAGAGATCAAATTATTGGTGGGGACAATTCAATAATCGCTGGATATTGGTGGGGACATGTCCCTTCTGTCCATGCCAAATCTACGCCCTACCTTATCGGGTCTCAAGTGTCTGATATGAATTTTGGGGTTTTCTCTGTTTCCTCATCGTAGGGACTTTACCTTACAATATAAAGGATCTCAAGGCAACTGTTGTTGTGATTTGGTGCCATATAAATGAAATTCAATTGAATTGATATATGGTAAACAGCAGATAGTAATGCAAAACATCAAAGGTTATCTCATATATCTGTGTTTTCAGATTTGTCCCAGTATTGAACAGAGTATACTACATAATATAATTAAAGAATAATTAAAAGTATTTAACACAGCATTTTCAGTTATAGTTAAAAACAGCTGAATTAAACTGTTTTTTTCCTCAGCTCCATCAACTGAAATTTAAACCATATATATATAACATATAATACAGCACTAGGAGGACAATTTCTTTGATTTCTTGTGACACGCAGTGGGAATGTTATCATCATCCCATCCAAATTATTGCAATTATGGAGAAATTACACTGTGCTAATTTTGGTGACCAGCCTGAGCCTTCAGTCTCCAGTAAATTTCATGTCAACGTGGCGCTGAAGGATGTCACAGTTTGATGAAATGAAATGCAAAGAAATTCTCCTGCCTGTCACTCACCAGTCTCTCGATGAGCAGCCCTCCCTCGTGATTAGATGGGAGCACAGTCAGTGAGCCGTGACCACTCCCTCGTCGAGGATATCTGTCATGTAAATCTGCAAAGCCACTATTTTTGCACTCATATATTCTAATATTAACTATGGCTCCTCTGTAGTGCAGTATAATAATATTCAGTATTTGACTGTATTTGGGGTCAAAAGCTAATTGCTCTTGCAATAACCAAAGCTTTTTTGGCAGAACTTGTCACTTCTGCCCACAATGAAACAACTCTGAGATGCACATACTCGCTTTTACTCCCACACAATAGTACACTGATGCAACTTTCACTCCTGACACTGAAAGAAGCTCACCTTAAGTGTCACTGACAGACTACACTGTTTTAATGAGCAACCTAAGATTCTGCTGTTTCTTGTCCTCTCTTTATCATTTGGCACAACACAAGCAAGAAATAGTTTTCTTTTATGTTTTTGTTAAAGTCAAACTGTGTTTTATTGTCTTTGTTAAATAGACTCAACACGATATCACGATATTTGATGCTACCCAGAGCTTACATCAAATCACTGATGCAATGTTGGATCAATCTTCAGTCCAGTGATCTATGAAAGAGAGACGTGGTGTCCCATTCTGAAAGGTAAACCTAATGTAAATGCTGTATGATCCCCCTCAGCACGGTGTTGGTGGTTAATTATATAAAAGCCTATGGGAAAACGACAGCACTCCTCACTAGATTCATGACCTCAGTAAAAGACACGTCCGAGGTATTCTAACTCTTTTTAAATACTGCCTGATGTTAATTTGTAAATTATAGTGCCGTTTAAATGTAAAAGAGGCAATAAAACAAGATATGTGCTCGTTTCAAAAACAAGATGGTCACGGAAAAAAAATCAAGGGTGCAGAGTTGTAGTCCATAAACCAGTGGGTGACATCAAGTTGTTTTATATGGAGACTGTGCTCAAGGTCTCAAACTCACAGCCCAGGGGCCACTTGCGGCTCATATATTGACATGAAGAAATTTGTCTTTTGATTGTTGTTGAGTGCAATATTAAAATAAGTTCTTTAAAAAGCCCAAAATGATTTAATATGAAGACAACATGAGCAGAGAGCACAAACATGCGGCGGAATAAGCTGTTAGCTCAGTGAGACAGTCACAAACTAATGTGTACTTATGTCTGCGCTTTTATTTTGTTAAATATGAACAAAATGATAGCAGAAGTGCTGCCACGTGTCTGTCCAGAAAGAGAGGACCAGCTTGTTTATTTGGTGGATCAATGAAAGGCTTCAGTTAGTTAATAGTGAGAAAAAAAGTTTACGCTCACATTTGCAGTTCTGTGTTGTTATACAATATTTGAAATTAAAAAATAAACAAACCAACTCTACATTTTTTGGAAATATTTGTGGGTGTTTTCTTGTTGTTTTTGTACTACTTGAACACTAAAGTGCCCCTCCAGTGAGATGACAGTGCCAGCAGTGGCCCACAGCTCATTTAGGTTTGAGACCTCTGACCTAAAAGGTAAGAGCAGGGTGCACAAACACATACACCCACACTAATATCTGATTAAATGTCCATTAGCAAGTTGCAACTCGACCGGATGCTTTTGGCAGCCATCACCATCTTACTGCTAAATATCTGACCTCTCTGCTTTGTTTTTTCTTTAACACCCTTTCAGTTCATGGTAATGTAAAGCTGGCTTCACTGTGGATGGTGATGCTGGTGTTCCAGTGGTTTCCAGTTCATGGCGGACTTGAGCTTCGATGGTTCCTGTGTTCCTCCTGAACATCCTAACTGGTTTCCTCTCATCCGAGGGTGACGGTTTGGGTCCGTGATGAGTGGATGCAAACTTAGACTGAGGTTTGTATTCACTGACTTATAACGCAAGCTTATCTTCTGCTGATATTTCAGTTTTCTAATGGTATTCTATGCAGTGAGCTTATAAAGTGAAGTCTGTGATAAAAACAGACTGAGAAAGGCCATCATCCCAGAATGTTATAAACACTCTTTTGTTGCTAATATTTAATCAAGATGCTTGTTTGGGGCCTTTAAAGTGAGAGACACTGATAATCTTTCAAGAATCTCTCAGCTGTCGATATTTAACCTTCAAGGACCTGCGTCCACATACGTGGACATCACATTTTGGGTTATTTAGGCCAAAATACTCAATTTTGCTCTACAAGGGCCTGATATCCACTTACGAGGACATTATACTGCTACTGTTCTATCAACATTTTAAACAAATATCCTCACGTTTTCTTAAAAACAAAAATAAGGTAAAAAAAAATCTGGTAATTCTTTGTTTTTATATTCATTGGGCCCCAATATGACCAAATATGAAAGAGAAATTAAAAATGCATGCCGTGGAAGAGTTCGGGTCTTAGGAGGTTAAAGAAATGTTTTCCTTTCATCATCAGCGTTTGGAGCATACACCGTGTGAATCTTTCAAAGCCTTTGTAGGCTGTAGTATTATGTAGCCTCTGCTCTTCCTTCTTGCAAATGTCTGGGGATTCCTACCGTGACAGACAAGTTGGCTCTTTTAAATGTTTTCTCAAATCTCGGCAAACTTTAATGAGATGTTTTGTCACTGTGTCAGAATATAAATACACAGAAAGATGTAGGATGAGATCATAAAACTACCCCGAGTGTCCAGAGGGGAATATGGTCTTTTAAAAATATATAAGGCTGGACTGAGATTCATGTTATTAGCACACACGCGGTTAAGTACACACAGAGTGGACCTCGAGTAAGCTGTCGAGCAGCGGCGTGATTAATCTGTCAGAAGCACGCTGACCTCCTGCTGCTCCCTCTGCAGGTCTTTGTGCATCCACCTTCTTGCGTCCAGACACCTGTCAGGTATAATAAGCACAGGTGACACCTGAGGTAATGTGGCTAAATTATATATTCCCAAAGCCCAAAGTGGTAACTGGATAAAGCACAACTGTCTTTGGAAGATGCAAAAGTATCAACTAATAATGCAGCAGCCCTATAATTGCAGCAGGTAATGAGCTTCAGTGTTGTGATTGGCATACTGCCGCCTGAATATTAACCTTAAAATAATGATTTAAAGAGTTGTTATGATTGTCCCAGGTGTTGCATAGTGTGGTACAATGATGACAAAATGTTCAGCTAATCTCCAGGTGGTTTGTTGTACCGACTGCAGATTTTTATATTTCATTGTGTGCAAGTTACAACCAGGACTTTGTTTCACTGACAGTTACAAGTCAGAGATTTTATTTTCTCTTTTCTTTGTGCTCTTGTGCCCCATCGTTCTTCCACAGCACCCTGAAAATGTTACTGTGCTTTTTTTCTGCTTCAGATGCATTGCAAATATTTTAGAGCTACACGCTGTTGGCTTATCGCCGCGCTTTCAGTGTCTCGCCATAAATATGGCTTGTTTGCTATAGTTTCAGGGTGCATAAAGATCGACCTGCACTCACCTCTATGGGAAGATCCCCTATAGTGCTCAAAGAAAAGTGAATATACTTGTCTTGCTTTTGTACAGCACTGATTAAATATTGATCCCCCCCCCCCCCCCCCCCCCCCCAGAAGACAGTAAGAGACATGTATATCTCTAATCATAACTAAGTGTTCTCGTGAAGATGCTTAATCAGTGCAGTGGTGGAGACTTGCACTAATCCATGAACAGCACTCTGTCAGATTTGGTAGATACTACAGTCCTGACCAATTTTTGGCCAGTTAAAAATGGCCAAAAATCTTATCTGCATGGTTGGATCTTAACAAGGTTCCAAGTAGAGCTTCGACATGCAACAAGAAGAAATGGGAGTGAGACAAAACATTTTTTTAATTTATTAAAAACAACACTTAAATTGAAACAGGCTGTTTTACAACTGATCAAAAGTTTAGGTCAGGTAGTCACACTGTCAGGATGTTCTGATGGTCTGAAAGTGGTCGGGTTGTTGAACTGTGTGAGCAGGGTCTCTCGCAGAATGCCATCGCTGCTGAGGTGGGACGCAGTCAGAAAACTTTTGTAAATGATCCTGAAGGTTATGGAACAGAAAGGTAAAGTGGAAGACCCCAAAAATGTCACCAGCACTGAGCCAGTTGGCTGTCCGTCAAGACACTGGACGATCCTTGACCCAAATTAAGGCTGTTACTGGTCCCCCATAACCATCAGACGGCATCTGAGACTGAAGCGCTTCAAGAATAAAAAATGTTTTTGAAGGCCTCGTCTTGAACGCCACAGAACTGGCTGTTTGGACTTTGCAAGAGAGCACCAAACATGGGACACTGAAAGGTGGAAGAAAGTTTAACCTTGATGGTTCTGATGGTTTCCAATGTTACTGGCATGACAAGCAGATCCCACCTGAGATGCTGCAGGACCAGGGACTTCTTCCAGGAGAATAACATCACTCTTTTCCACCATCCTGCGTGTTCCCCTGAGGATGGATGGCAAGGGAAGTTTACAAAAATGATTAACAGTTGGTGGTTCCAGACAGTAGATGCCCTTAGTGCGGCTGTCTTCACCACTTGGAGAAATGTTCCCACTCACCTCATGGAAATGCTTGTATCCAGCATGCTGCAATGAGTCTTTGAAGTGATCAACATTAACAGTGGAGCTAGTCTTTACTAAGTTCATGTTTGAAACTTTTTATTTTGGGGGTTTTACGGGTTAAAAAAATTGATCAATTTAAGCATTGTTTTTCAATAAATGTCACTCCCATTTCTTCTTGTTGCATGTTGAAGCTCTACTTGGAACCTTGTTAAGATCCAACCATGCAAAATATGATTTTTGGCCATTTTCAGCTGGTCTTAAACTTTTGATCGGGACTGTATTAGCTATTCTTATAAATGCAAACTACACAGATGTTGTTGACTGACGTCTTCACCCTCGCTTCCTCTTTTTATTCACTTTATTTTTGATTAAAAGCATTAGAAACTTGCAATTAACACTTTCCAGATTTGGAAGCCATAACTTCCTAGTTGTGCCACTTTTTGTCTCCTCATTGGAAAGTTGCCCCAGACACCATATTCATACATTCACGTAGTCCTGCTCTAATGTGTGCCATCAGTGTATTAAGACTGGGGAACCTCAGTGATGAAGTGGTGAAGAGTTTGTATATGGGACTGGACACTTTCTGTAGTCATGGAAACACTTTGGCACACAGCCCTGCATTGATTCCATTATTTTAGCAGCATCATTGTATTTAGTGGTATGAAATGTTCAGCGAGCCATACATTCATTCGAACATGACTCCGTGAAAACCGGTTATTAAATCCCACAAAGAGACTCGACATCACATTTTCTTCATGATGACATGCTCGGCTAGAGATCAGTCACATGACGGTGAAGGGAGCTAATTTTAGCTACTGTTGAGTGGTTTATTCAATGACAGTGGACATTTCATACAAACCCACTGAAATAGTTTGAGAACTGTATAGAATGCATTGATTTACATAAAGAAACACCCAGTGGAACATCCCACAGACTTTTAATTTAATTTAAGACTGGGTACGTCAAAGAGTCACCCACAGAGATGTTGTAGGAAATCACTGATTGGGGTGCAGAATTCTTCCAAAAATCAATTTAAACTCTGCAGTGCAAAGATTAAACAGGATTCCACACAGCGACCGTGCTCTGTGGCCCAGCGATTGCTTAAGATTAAGCTGTTCTGTGGTCTTATCAAAGTCTCAGGGATGCTCATCAGCTTTCTAGTTCAAGGTGCACCTGACTCTGCTGACTCAGTAACTGGAGACTTCTAAACCTCCTCTGACATCAACATCAGCACAAAAACGACACAAAAACCTGTATGTAACATGAGCCACAACTCCAACCACACCCAGGAAAAGGCCAACAACAACTGAAAATGTTACGTGGCAGTTTATTTGCTTCAGTGCGATGCCCAATCAATAACCAAAGTCTCTAATGTTCCCCAGTGTTCCCAAACTGAAAATAAAAGCAAGCAAAACACAAATCTCTAGCCTGAAATCATAACCAATAACCAAAGGAAAGAGGATTCAACAGAAACGACTTCTCACTCCTATATCTTAATATACACAGTCTAATATTCACAATTATCTATTGCCTATTACCCATTTACAAAAAACAACCAAAAAAACAACCACCAACCAAGCAAACAAACAAAAAATAAACTAGGAAACTGGTGGCTTGCAGTAATAAAAAGCACACTAGTAAGCCACACTTTTCACAGACAGACTCTTAGATCAGTTCTTACACAAATACACAGAATTATTAAAGATCTGGCTGTTAGTTGGGAGGATACAGGGCAACAATCGAGATGCAGGAAGCCCATTGACATCAGCCACTCAGCAGTCACCTGTCTCAGCCAATACACACCTTGGAGAGAGGAGAGAGAAAAGCACATGTCCACATTCACTGTGATGAGAGGAGCCAAACAAGAAACAGCAGACGGGATTCTGGATCTTAACAGCCTTTTCAATAAAGTCCCATTTCACTAAGAACAAATTCTGCATATAATACAGCCAATGGTTAATGAAATAATATCTAATTGATTCATATTGGTGCTTGATCAGGATCACCTGATCAATCATGACACCCTTGGCATAATTTTCTGAAGTAGTGATATCATCACCATCCAACTAGGTGTAGTGGGCTCACCTGGCTGCATTTCCCAGTTAACATTATTAACGCCAAGCCCTAAGTCGCCAAGGTGTATCCTGCCTCTCAGCCTATGGCAGCCAGGATAGGCTCCAGACCACCATGTGACCCTAAGAGGAAGAAACTACATGGATGCATTATTAATGCTAATGGGAAATGTTCCATCTATGACAGATGAAGGAGGGGTAGATTCAGAGATTATGGTAAGAATGGTTATGATTCTTTGAGCTACAATAAGAAGTTTCATTCATTCATGGATCCAAGCTTGGTCACATTATGTCATCCCCAGAGATGGGCAGTAACTGCTTTACTCCTGCTTTACAGGTGAAAATAGAGCAAAAGGGCCGCTGAGTCTTTGACTTTATTTATTTTCTGCTGTGTTTTACTTGCATCTATTTGAAAGACTGAGTGTAAACACACACACACACACACACACACACACACATACGTGTTTTCGTGATATATCAGTACGTATGACAAAAATGTGACAAATGGGAACGTGCCTTTCCGAAGGTCCTAGAGGCATGGGAATCACAAAAGGTTTGACCCATGCTTCCAGGAACACGCCCATCTGTTGAGATTTTGGCTAGGGCTAAATTTTGGTCAAACCTGAATTTACTGCTACTTGTGAGGACACTGTCAGGTTTATGTGACTTATGAGTACCATAAGGTCACACACTGATATTTCATGTTTAGGTGAATTGTGAAGCCCATGGAAACACATAATTTTCAAGTATACATGACTTATAAGGACCAGGTAAGGGTAGGTTCTGTATTTTTAGCTTGGCTCCTTTTGAGATTACAATATAATAGGCATGGATGCACAATAGTAATGCTCACCAGTCGGGTAACTTCTGACAGAAATATCAGACATTTATGTGTTAATAAAACAGTAAATCTGAGCTGTGTAGAGACTTAAAAAAAGACATAGGTCAAATGTGGTCAGTCTACTTTTTAAGTCTTAATATTGTAATGCATTAATTCATTTTGTAGTGAATGTTCATGTGAATAAAAACG
Source organism: Neolamprologus brichardi (assembly GCF_056152115.1). Classification (NCBI taxonomy): domain Eukaryota; kingdom Metazoa; phylum Chordata; class Actinopteri; order Cichliformes; family Cichlidae; genus Neolamprologus; species Neolamprologus brichardi. The sequence goes on along the minus strand of NC_142119.1, from coordinate 6,527,327 downwards.
TGGAACATTATCTGCCTTTCTTATCATTTAATTGCAAAAAGCACCCAGCATAAACCACAGATTTATGAGTAAGAACAATGCAATACAGAAAACTGCAATACTGACATAACTGTGGAAGTAACAAAGTATCTCTCTTGCTTGTTTCTTTTTTTCTTGCATCTTTCTTTTAATGCTATGATCCAGTTGTGGATGTAGTACCTTATGAGAACCCAGTCTCTGCCTTTCAGAGCTGCTGGCTCTGCTTGGAGGCAGCAGTCACATTCCTTTTTACCTGGTACTTTGCAGCTTGTTATGAAGTGAAACGTGCCGCTCAGCAACCTTCACTTCATCATTTGTCCACTTGATTCTCACCTTCCCAGCTGTCATAAATGGAAACAAAAGAAAATATCTTAATGTGAATGCAAAATGTTCTTAAACCTTGCTTTCTACTGGAGCACTTTAAAGGAGCAATAAGCACAATTCATCATACTTAGGTTGAAGGAATTAAAAATGGCTATGTGAAGAACTAGAGGTGTAATTACATCTGGAGTACAGCATGAAGTCATAATCCCTCTCTCTGTGTTGATCTCCAGCCATAGACTTTGGTTTGGTTTACAGGCAGTGCACAACAGCACACCTAGCAGTGAAAAGATATTGCTTATTGCTCCTTTAAGGATGCTTGGAATGAACCATTTGAAGTGCTGTGTTCTGCTGGGAATCAAATGAGATGAAAGGATTTATGATAAAAGCTCTCAATAGTGTCATGTCTGAAAACAATAAACTTGTCCTTTGATCACAAGTATATTCAGCTAAAAAATTTTGTATTTGGGTGCGTTTACCCCTTCTTGGTGAAGTGTTGCTAATGTTTTTGTTGTCCAGGGTGATTGAGGCAGAGGTGCCCTTCATGTTGTCCAGGGCAGCTGAGTAAAGTGTGTGGCTTGGAACCCCAGAATACTTGGTCCTTGAGCCTTTGAAAAGTAACAGTGAAATATGAGAATCAATGCATGCAATAGGTCTGTTTGCTTTTTTCTCTGCATTGTAGGAAAAGTCAGCGTTAGGCAGTGTGTAATTCTAAAATTAAGGGGCTAAGGGGCTCAAAAGTTGTAATCGGAAGGTTGCCAGTTCGAGCCCCGGCTCCGACAGTCTTGGTCATTGTGTCCTTGGGCAAGACACTTCACCCGTTGCCTACTGGTGGTGGTCAGAGGGCCCATGTCCTCATGTCCTTCACAGCTTAAAACAATATGAGGACAATGTAACACACACACTACAATCACTGGTCCTACCATATGAGGACTTCTACTTAAACACACTCATGTCCTTCACAGCTTAAAACAATATGAGGACATGACGACTGAACACATGTAGAGTTCATGTTCCTGACTTCTTACTTCTCCTGCTGTTGTCAATAAAAGCTCTAGACCCAACACTGATGTAAAGCCATCTATTTCCCCAGAAATTAAATCATGTAAACTGATCAGTGGGAGGTTAAATGGACAAAAACATGTGTAAAAGGACAAAAATATCAAATGTAGTCAGAATAAAGATCAAGCTGATGCTTTAAGGGAAAGTTTGGACTAACAAATGGTATAGACAATTACTTTCTCCTAATGCTAATGTTGATTTTGGTTAACTTTGACTCAAACTGATTGTTTTAATACAATCAAAGTGCATTTCATTTATGCACTAGGCCCAACTGACACATATACTTGATACCAAATACAAAAAAATAACGTGTAACCTGTTGGAAGAATGAAGTGGGTATGTCACTCACCAATTGGTCTGTACAAAGTTGAGACAGGACCTCAGCACTTGGTGTCTGCAACAAAAGACAACAATATAATGTCAGAAACATTCTGTACTGTAAATCCCGACTAAATAATTAACTACAGATCATATTTGTATCAGTGAACATTATTACAGAAGGATCTGACTTCCTTATACCAGATTCTATAGAAACTTAACACTGTACAGTTCTGCTACCCAACAATATGAGGACAATGTAACACACACACTACAATCACTGGTCCTACCATATGAGGACTTCTACTTAAACACACTCATGTCCTTCAAAGCTTAAAACAATATGAGGACATGACGACTGAACACATGTAGAGTTCATGTTCCTGACTTCTTACTTCTCCTGCTGTTGTCAATAAAAGCTCTAGACCCAACACTGATGTAAAGCCATCTATTTCCCCAGAAATTAAATCATGTAAACTGATCAGTGGGAGGTTAAATGGACAAAAACATGTGTAAAAGGACAAAAATATCAAATGTAGTCAGAATAAAGATCAAGCTGATGCTTTAAGGGAAAGTTTGGACTAACAAATGGTATAGACAATTACTTTCTCCTAATGCTAATGTTGATTTTGGTTAACTTTGACTCAAACTGATTGTTTTAATACAATCAAAGTGCATTTCATTTATGCACTAGGCCCAACTGACACATATACTTGATACGAAATACAAAAAAATAACGTGTAACCTGTTGGAAGAATGAAGTGGGTATGTCACTCACCAATTGGTCTGTACAAAGTTGAGACAGGACCTCAGCACTTGGTGTCTGCAACAAAAGACAACAATATAATGTCAGAAACATTCTGTACTGTAAATCCCGACTAAATAATTAACTACAGATCATATTTGTATCAGTGAACATTATTACAGAAGGATCTGACTTCCTTATACCAGATTCTATAGAAACTTAACACTGTACAGTTCTGCTACCCAACAATATGAGGACAATGTAACACACACACTACAATCACTGGTCCTACCATATGAGGACTTCTACTTAAACACACTCATGTCCTTCAAAGCTTAAAACAATATGAGGACATGACGACTGAACACATGTAGAGTTCATGTTCCTGACTTCTTACTTCTCCTGCTGTTGTCAATAAAAGCTCTAAACCCAACACTGATGTAAAGCCATCTATTTCCCCAGAAATTAAATCATGTAAACTGATCAGTGGGAGGTTAAATGGACAAAAACATGTGTAAAAGGACAAAAATATCAAATATAGTCAGAATAAAGATCAAGCTGATGCTTTAAGGGAAAGTTTGGACTAACAAATGGTATAGACAATTACTTTCTCCTAATGCTAATGTTCATTTTGGTTAACTTTGACTCAAACTGATTGTTTTAATACAATCAAAGTGCATTTCATTTATGCACTAGGCCCAACTGACACATATACTTGATACCAAATACAAAAAAATAACGTGTAACCTGTTGGAAGAATGAAGTGGGTATGTCACTCACCAATTGGTCTGTACAAAGTTGAGACAGGACCTCAGCACTTGGTGTCTGCAACAAAAGACAACAATATAATGTCAAAAACATTATGTAATTTAAATCCCGACTAGATAATTAACTACAGATCATATTTGTATCAGTGAACATTATTACAGAAGGATCTGACTTCCTTATACCAGATTCTATAGAAACTTAACACTGTACAGTTCTGCTACCTAACAATATGAGGACAGTGTAACACACACACTACAATCACTGGTCCTACCATATGAGGACTTCTACTTAAACACACTCATGTCCTTCACAGCTTAAAACAATATGAGGACAATGTAACACACACTACAATCACTGGTCCCACCACACGAGGAAGGCAACTGAAACACACTCATGTCCTTCACAGCTTAAAACAATATGAGGACATGACGACTGAACACATGTAGAGTTCATGTTCCTGACTTCTTACTTCTCCTGCTGTTGTCAATAAAAGCTCTAAACCCATCACTGATGTAAAGCCATCTATTTCCCCAGAAATTAAATCATGTAAACTGATCAGTGGGAGGTTAAATGGACAAAAACATGTGTAAAAGGACAAAAATATCAAATGTAGTCAGAATAAAGATCAAGCTGATGCTTTAAGGGAAAGTTTGGACTAACAAATGGTATAGACAATTACTTTCTCCTAATGCTAATGTTGATTTTGGTTAACTTTGACTCAAACTGATTGTTTTAATACAATCAAAGTGCATTTCATTTATGCACTAGGCCCGACTGACACATATACTTGATACCAAATACAAAAAAATAATGTGTAACCTGTTGGAAGAATGAAGTGGGTATGTCACTCACCAATTGGTCTGTACAAGGTTGAGACAGGACCTCAGCACTTGGTGTCTGCAACAAAAGACAACAATATAATGTCAGAAACATTCTGTACTGTAAATCCCAACTAAATAATTAACTACAGATCATATTTGTATCAGTGAACATTATTACAGAAGGATCTGACTTCCTTATACCAGATTCTATAGAAACTTAACACTGTACAGTTCTGCTACCCAACAATATGAGGACAATGTAACACACACACTACAATCACTGGTCCTACCATATGAGGACTTCTACTTAAACACACTCATGTCCTTCAAAGCTTAAAACAATATGAGGACATGACGACTGAACACATGTAGAGTTCATGTTCCTGACTTCTTACTTCTCCTGCTGTTGTCAATAAAAGCTCTAAACCCAACACTGATGTAAAGCCATCTATTTCCCCAGAAATTAAATCATGTAAACTGATCAGTGGGAGGTTAAATGGACAAAAACATGTGTAAAAGGACAAAAATATCAAATGTAGTCAGAATAAAGATCAAGCTGATGCTTTAAGGGAAAGTTTGGACTAACAAATGGTATAGACAATTACTTTCTCCTAATGCTAATGTTGATTTTGGTTAACTTTGACTCAAACTGATTGTTTTAATACAATCAAAGTGCATTTCATTTATGCACTAGGCCCAACTGACACATATACTTGATACCAAATACAAAAAAATAATGTGTAACCTGTTGGAGGAATGAAGTGGGTATGTCACTCACCAATTGGTCTGTACAAAGTTGAGACAGGACCTCAGCACTTGGTGTCTGCAACAAAAGACAACAATATAATGTCAGAAACATTATGTAATTTAAATCCCGACTAGATAATTAACTACAGATCATATTTGTGTCAGTGAACATTATTACAGAAGGATCTGACTTCCTTATACCAGATTCTATAGAAACTTAACACTGTACAGTTCTGCTACCCAACAATATGAGGACAGTGTAACACACACACTACAATCACTGGTCCTACCATATGAGGACTTCTACTTAAACACACTCATGTCCTTCACAGCTTAAAACAATATGAGGACAATGTAGCACACACTACAATCACTGGTCCCACCACACGAGGAAGGCAACTGAAACACACTCATGTCCTTCACAGCTTAAAACAATATGAGGACATGACGACTGAACACATGTAGAGTTCATGTTCCTGACTTCTTACTTCTCCTGCTGTTGTCAATAAAAGCTCTAGACCCAACACTGATGTAAAGCCATCTATTTCCCCAGAAATTAAATCATGTAAACTGATCAGTGGGAGGTTAAATGGACAAAAACATGTGTAAAAGGACAAAAATATCAAATGTAGTCAGAATAAAGATCAAGCTGATGCTTTAAGGGAAAGTTTGGACTAACAAATGGTATAGACAATTACTTTCTCCTAATGCTAATGTTGATTTTGGTTAACTTTGACTCAAACTGATTGTTTTAATACAATCAAAGTGCATTTCATTTATGCACTAGGCCCGACTGACACATATACTTAATACCAAATACAAAAGAATAATGTGTAACCTGTTGGAAGAATGAAGTGGGTATGTCACTCACCAATTGGTCTGTACAAAGTTGAGACAGGACCTCAGCACTTGGTGTCTGCAACAAAAGACAACAATATAATGTCAGAAACATTATGTAATTTAAATCCCGACTAGATAATTAACTACAGATCATATTTGTATCAGTGAACATTATTACAGAAGGATCTGACTTCCTTATACCAGATTTTATAGAAACTTAACACTGTACAGTTCTGCTACCCAACAATATGAGGACAGTGTAACACACACACTACAATCACTGGTCCTACCATATGAGGACTTCTACTTAAACACACTCATGTCCTTCACAGCTTAAAACAATATGAGAACAATGTAACACACACTACAATCACTGGTCCTACCATATGAGGACTTCTATTTTCCTGTTGGAGGTTGAGACAGGATGGAGGGACAGCAGGGTAGTAGCTCGCACAAATGATTCTATTGACACAACAGGGAAGTGAGATTAATGAACTGAACACAACAGACTCTTTCAAAATAAAACAGGAAACATGGCATGAAAATACAAACGTGGTAATATACAGCCCTAACATAAATTCCTTAAAATGATGTTCATAACGTTATGCCAAAGTCAACTAACCCGCCACCAAACATAAGAAACTCAAAAACTTTAGAATAAAGTCAGAAACGCTGGGCCAGAAACCCAGACCGTGAGCGAATAACTATAATACTATTGATTTGTGCTAAATACGAAAACATTAATATTATCATTTAAATCCCCCCAAACATATCTTGTGTTGAAAAAAATGTGTGTTGCAGTTAGCTACACTTAAAAAGAGCTTAGGCTCACTGTCTCTGCAGTTGAAGATGCAGAGCACATGCTAGGCCGCAGGTCCCTTTAACTCCAGTGGGAATTTAAGAACAGTTAAATTTAACTTCTAATATCTATTGTTGAAGATAAATCTTAAGTAATTTTTTAACATTTATCATCATTCACCACTTTCAGTTTGTTCAAATCGATTGTGCATTGTTTTAATTCCGTTTAACTAACGTTAATTAGCTTGTTAAACATACAACTCTACCTTGCGAAGTGTGCGTCGAATCATGGATATCAAAGATAAATACATACGTCAAGATAAATCTCTCCTGAGTGCTGAAGGTCCCGGATGTGCCGTTCACGCAGAGCTCAAGCGAGTTTGTATCTTGCCGTGACCAGCAGCTCTTTGGTTGAGGCTTTCGAACAATCAGATGCATCTTTACTCACTTGTTGACCAATCACAGACGTCGTTCTATGCTCCACTGACAAAATGCTGCATCCTCTCACCAGCCACGGGCTCTCCTCGTCCATTTAACAACAAAAACACAGCAACACGCGCTGTATTTGAGGTAGGAACACTTGAGAACTGTCACAATGTTTTGCAAACTGCTGTTACAGTTAATTTCGTTCCGTTAATTTGTTTGGTACCTATTGTTAAGTAACACTTGGTACACATGTGGTTAGCTTGCTGGTCTAGTTTAAGTTAGCATGGGCATGCTGTTCACGGATGGAGTAAGGCCAAATTTGTCTTGATATTGTCAGTGTGTTATCATGAACATGTCCTAATTTGTTATGAAAAGAAGAGCAGCACCCCTAGACCCCCAGGTGAAAATACAGATAATAGATAAGCAATTTAAGAAAATAAGTATAATATGTATAATAAATGATTTTACTGTTACTTTCCTGGGTCTGTTGACCCAGCGTTTTAAGTTTTAGTTTGTTTGGATGTCGATGTTTATTTATAAGTTCTTTAGGTTAGCTAAGTTCATTTGTTTATTAGATTACCCTTGTTATGTCTGTTTTATTGTGAAAGTCCTTTTCCTATATCCAGTGTGTCTAGTTTTGTTTCCCCTTGTCTTGTTAGGTCTGATTTGTCCCAGCTGTTCCTCATCCCCTCATTATCTCTCTGTGTACTTACAGTGGCTTGCAAATGTATTTGTCCCCCTTTTCCACATTTTGTCACATTACTGCCACAAACATGAATCAATTTTAATGGAATCCAATTGCAGCAAAAGGTGGTTCTACAAAGTATTGACTCGGGGGGCTGAATAATTACGCACACCCCAGTTTTCAGTTATTTATTTGTAAAAAATGTTTGGAATCATGTATGATTTTCGTTCCACTTCTCACGTGTACACCACTTTGTATTGGTCTTTCACGTGGAATTCCAATAAAATTGATTCATGTTTGTGGCTGTAATGTGACAAAATGTGGGAAAGTTCAAGGGGGCCGAATACTTTTGTAAGCCATGCTGTGGATTAATAAGACATGCTGTGGATTAATAACAAGTATGATTCAGTGCAGAGAGGTCTATTAACACATAGTGAGTGAGAAAGGTGACTGGAAAGGAAAAAACTCAGTGCATCATGGGAATCCCCCGGCAGCCTGGATTCAGGAGACAGACACTATCTCTACTTTCAAGATTAGGCTTAAAACTTTCCTTTTTGCTAAAGCATATAGTTAGGGCTGGACCAGGTGACCCTGAATCCTCCCTTAGTTATGCTGCAATAGACGTAGGCTGCTGGGAATTCCCATGATGCATTGAGTTTTTCCTTTCCAGTCACCTTTATAACTCAGTATGTGTTAATAGACCTCTCTGCATTGAATCATATCTGTTATTAACCTCTGTCTCTCTTCCACAGCATGTCTTTCATCCTGTTTTCCTTCTCTCACCCAAACTGGTCGCAACAGATGGCCGCCCCTCCCTGAGCCTGGTTCTGCCAGAGGTTTCTTCCTGTTAAAAGGGAGTTTTTCCTTCCCACTGTCGCCAAATTGCTTGCTCATAGGTGGTCATATGATTTTTGGGTTTTTCTCTGTACCTATGAAGGGCCTTGAGGCGACTTTTTTTTGTGATTTGGCGCTATATAAATAAAATTGAATTGAAATTGAATTGTACTGCTGCATACTGTGACATTTACAGTTGCTTAGTTAATTAAGTTACTTAATTACTCACTTTTATTTACTAATTGAATTACTAAATGAAACTGGAATTGTGCATTCTGCAGTTTTTAATAGTGTGTTATTAGTTTTTAAAGAAACAATATGCATTTTATACTATATTGTAAAAGTATAAGGTAAGTTGAATTTAAAATATAATGAAGTGTTGACTTTTTTCATCAATTCTTGTAGATACACAGAGTCGAGACTGAGCCTGATGATCATACTGAATCAGATGACAGCGGCAGGAATCTCCAAGTTCAACTGCAGATTGCAGATGCAATTATATTAATGCAGATTAATATAAACTCTTCAAGGGTCAAAATCTGCACACACATCATTCTGCATAGTGAAGGTCAGACAATTTGTGCATTGATCTTGAGAAGAAAGACTCATTAATTAATAGTAATATAATTAGACAAATGTTGAAACTTTATATTTCGAGACATTTTGTCAACAACAAAAAAAACCAAGATGTGCAGGCACTGATAACTGAATCTAAAGACCTTCATTTTTGTCAAGATTTGCCTGATTTAACTGTTGTTACCCTTGCTTATAGCTCACCCTAAAATGTATAAAAATGGGAAAAGTTTTTGATATGTGTTAGAATGATTGTTTAATTGGCAAGGTTTGAACGAACAATTTTTAGAAGCCTCAAATCGTATCTGTTATTTATTCAAATAAAGTTCACCTCCATTTCAACATTGAATACGACTGTGGACATAAGAGCTAAAAGGTGCTGTCCACGCATGTGTCCGCTAAGCCCCAGAAGGGTATAACCTGGGTCAAATGTGTTATTGTGTCTGACACACCTACAATATGAGGACTCGCAGAGTGACGTCACTGAAAGTGTGTTTAAAGTGTGTTAAGTTCCAAAACTGGCCAGTAGGTGCGAAAACTGAAAATGAGGAAAAACGCTAAACACACTTAAACACACTTTTTCATAAAATTGTGATGTTTCAGGACTTTCGAGATTTTTGATTTGGGAGCATGTTGGGAGCCTCTAGAACACTTTAGAAGGCTCAGAAAAATGAGGACCTCAAAAATGTCCTCATTTTTCTGAGCGTCCTCATTTTGTGAGTGTGTTATCATAAAATTGTCCTGAGATGTCATGAAAACAAGTACACACACACACACACACACACACACACACACACACACACACAAATATTTCATGTGCTGGAATGTGCAGAAAATAGGTTTAGATATTAAACAAATTTCTTCCAGTCAGAGAATGTTGCATATAATTAAATTTTTGCTTGATGCATAAAGTTAAAAGATTAAAACTAATAAAACAAGTTTTAAAAAGAGACTTTTCTATTTGATTACATTTTGTATGATGGATTATGCAGAAAAAGTAGAATTGGGCTGAAAGATCTATCACTTTATCACCTATTCTTTATCACCTATGTAGGTTGTTTTTAAAAAGTAACTAAGTAACTAAGTAATTAATTACTTTTGAAAATAAGTAAATAGTAAAGTAACTGGATTACTTTTTTGGGGAAATAATCAGTAATTAGTTACTGATTACTTTTTTCAAGTAACTTGACCAACACTGGTCATCCCCTTTAGTTATGGAAGCTCTGTGATGTATTTTCAGGTTTTCTGGCTATGACTTGAATTTGACGACAAATAAATACGAGCTATTGTAGGTTGTCTATGTGTGTTTTTATACAAGGCAAGGAGTGGAAAGCGTGACAGTTGTGAAACACCTGCAGACACACAGAGCAGTAAACTGCAGACCTCTTTGTGGACCAACAAAAAAAAAAAAAAAGGCCCACGAAGAAAACAAATTTAGTGGAGCTCTAAATAGAAATCATTTTGGTTTTTGAAAGGCGAGTCATTTGTCCTCACAGCACAGCTTCACTGACTCTCAGGGTTTGCCCCACTGTTGCTTCTGATTACAACAGCACACTCTGTACTGACCCAAAACTTGCCTGGCTGGAATCCAGACCTGCCCCCAACTGAAACCTTTGACAAGTCATGGAAGTGAAAAATACAACAAAGGAGGCTTCAAACTGCTCAGACGCTGATATTTACAAGCAAGACGTGAAAACATTTTGCTTTCAAAATGTCAAGAGATTTATTCTAAATACTCAATATATTCAGTAAAATATATTAATATTAGTTAATATTAATAAATAAATAAATAAATAAATTATAAATTAATTAATTATAAATCATTAATATTAATATCAATATTAATATTAATATTAATATTAATATTTGATATAGTAAAATATCACAATATTCAGCTAAGAATCTAAAGGTAGAAACACACAGACGCTGCAGCATTTACTTGCAAGGGCATGATCACAGAACGCTCACACCAGAGTGGGGGCCCTGTGATGTGCTCTCTGTTCTTGCACTTGTCTTTATTTATATACAAAAGTAATACAACAGTGAATACGTCTATTCATACACAGAGGAATGTTAGTGTGTAGGGAGTGAAGATAAGAGTGGTTCAGGTGTATGTGTGTGTGTTATGAGATTCAGAAGGACGCGGCCCCTCTTCTTGTTAGGGAGCGCAGATAAGTGTCCAGCTCTCCTCTTCCTGGCAGGAGTGAAATAATAACAGTTTGTTCAGCTATTATCGCTGTGAGAAAGAATTTATAAAACAGTCTTGTAGTGGACAACAGTCTAACAAGGTCATCATGCAGTATTCTATCATATGCAGACTTATATCATTAAAAGCTTATACTGACTAATAAATACAATTTTATATTGACACAAAACGAAACGGTCTCCAAAGTCCCTCAAACCCTTACAGAAAGCTGATAAAAGAAATACTAATACTGTGTGGAAAATTTCACAACAAGCTAAAGACATCGAAGGCAAACAGAAAATGTATTTTTTTTCATATCTTTGTTCTATTTTCAGTTAAATGTGGGTTAGAAAAGAACTACACGTCATTACATTCAGGCTTTGTTTCCATTTCACACGGCGCTTTATAACTGTTATATTTTGCATGTAAAATCAGATGTCACAGTTTAAAAATACAATAACAACAACAAAAAAAACCCTATAATTTATTTCGAAACGAACTGAATCAAAAATACCGCCGTGTTTGATTGGATACAGGTGGCGGGGGAGGACGCTGGACAGACCTGGTGCACCTAAACGCGTGGTGAGGGTGTGCTGGGAACGACTAGCAGAGGCCCCAGTCCGCGAGATCTTCAACGCACACCTCCGGCAGAGCTTCAACAGCATTCCGAGGGAGGCGGGGGACATCGAGTCCGAATGGACCATGTTCAGCGTCTCCATTGCCGAAGCTGCTGCATTGAGCTGCGGCCGCAAGGTGGTTGGTGCCTGCCGTGGTGGTAATCCCCGAACCAAATGGTGGACACCAGAGGTGAAGGGAGCCACCAGGCTGAAGAAGGAGTCCTATCGGGCTTGGTTAGCCTGTGGGACTCCGGAGGCAGCCGACAGGTATCGACAGGCCAAGCGGAATGCGGCTCGGGCAGTGGCTGAAGCAAAAACTCGGGTGTGGGAGGAGTTCGGAGAGGCCATGGAAAAAGACTTTCGGACTGCCTCGAAGAGGTTCTGGCAAACCGTCAGGCGTCTCAGGAGGGGAAAGCGGTGCTCTACCTGCACTGTGTATAGTGCTGGCGGAGCGCTGCTGACGTCGACTGAGAAAATTGTCAGGCGGTGGAAGGAATACTTCGAGGACCTCCTTAATCCCACTGACGCGTCTTCCGAGGAGGAAGCAGAGTCTGGGGATGAGGGGAATGACCCGCCAATTTCCGGGGGCGAGGTCACCGAGGCAGTTAAACAACTCCTTGGTGGCAGAGCCCCTGGTGTTGATGAGGTCCGCCCCGAGTTCCTGAAGGCTCTGGACGTTGTAGGGCTGTCCTGGTTGACACGCCTCTGCAATGTTGCGTGGAGATCAGGGGCAGTACCCGTGGACTGGCAGACCGGGGTGGTGGTCCCCATCTTTAAGAAGGGGGACCGGAGGGTGTGTTCCAACTACAGGGGGATCACACTCCTCAGCCTCCCCGGGAAAGTCTATGCCAGGGTGCTGGAAAGGAGAGTTTGTCCGCTAGTCGAACCTCTGATGCAGGAGGAACAATGCGGTTTTCGTCCTGGTCGCGGAACACTGGACCAGCTCTTCATCCTCTCGAGGATACTTGAGGGTGCATGGGAGTTTGCCCAACCAGTCTACATGTGTTTTGTGGACTTGGAGAAGGCATTCGACCGTGTCCCTCGGGGTGTCCTGTGGGAGGTGTTGCGGGAGTATGGGGTGTCTGGCCCATTGCTACAGGCCATTCGATCCCTATACAACCATTGCAAGAGCTTGGTTCGCATTGCCGGCAATAAGTCGGACTCGTTCCCGGTGGGTGATGGGCTCCGCCAGGGCTGCCCTTTGTCACCAGTTCTGTTCATAATTTTTATGGACAGGATTTCTAGGCGCAGCCAAGTGGCGGAGGGCTTTCGCTTTGGTGGCCACAGAATCTCATCTCTGATCTTTGCGGATGATGTGGTTCTGTTGGCTTCATCGGGTGAGGGCCTCCAGCTCGCACTGGAGCGGTTCGCAGCCGAGTGTGAAGCAGCGGGAATGAAGATCAGCACCTCCAAATCTGAGGCCATGGTTCTCAGCCGGAAAAGGGTGGAGTGCCCACTCCGGGTCGGGGATGAGTTCCTGCCCCAAGTGGAGGAGTTCAAGTATCCCGGGGTCTTGTTCACGAGTGAGAGAAGGGAGCCGGAGATCGACAGACGGATTGGGGCTGCAGCTGCAGTAATGCAGACGCTGCACCGGTCCGTCGTGGTGAAGAGGGAGCTGAGTGTAAAAGCGAAGCTCTCAATTTACCGGTCGATCTACATCCCTACCCTCACCTATGGCCACGAGCTGTGGGTAGTGACCGAAAGAACGAGATCGCGGATACAAGCGGTGGAAATGAGCTTCCTCCGAAGGGTGGCTGGCCTCTCCCTTAGAGATAGGGTGAGAAGTTCGGCCATCCGGGAGGGGCTCAGAGTAGAGCCGCTGCTGCTCCACAACGAAAGGAGCCAGCTGAGGTGGTTTGGGCATCTGACAAGGATGCCCCCTGGGCGCCTCCTGGGTGAGGTGTTCCAGGCATGTCCCACCGGGAGGAGGCCCCGGGGCAGACCCAGGACACGCTGGAGAGATTATATCTCTCGGCTGGCCTGGGAACGCCTTAGTGTTCCCCCGGATAAGCTGGAGGAGGTGGCTGGGGAGAGGGAGGTCTGGGCCTCTTTGCTTAGGCTGCTGCCCCCGCGACCCGGCCTCGGATAAAGCGGATGAAGATGGATGGATGGACGTTCACTTTCCTGCAGTTTGCATTTTATCACACATATGAAATATCCATCAAAGCTTGGAAATCACAGCCAATTGAACCTTTTAATTCTCAGTACCTGCAAAACAACATTTCATTACTTCGCTCTCGCGTACAAACATTCCTCCTTTCTAACGAGTAGTAAATGATTGCCTCCCTTCTCTCCACCTTCACTTGATTTAAATGATTTGATTATATATGGTGGGGTGAGTGGCAGATAAAATGTTTGTTCACAGTGTTTTTAGTCGCAGCTGGTTTCCGCACAGGTGCGACTCTCACAGACGCGTCGGCATCGGGAAATTATCCCTCAAATATTCCACACATTTTTGTAATTGCCACTTGAGTGATTATACGGTATCTTTCAGTCTGACCTGATAATACTGCGCTTTCACGTCTGCACTCACACTGAGTGTTGAGGAGTTTTGTAAGTGGAAAGCCAGAAAGAATCGCAGCAGGGTTTCATTCATTTTTCATTAAAGTAAACACATGAGATTACTTTTTCTAATAACTATTTATACAGCGGGCTTCAGTGTTTACTTTCCTTTGAGTTTATGGTAAGTTTATTTACTTTGAGTTTAGGACAATTGCTCACCCTAGCCATCTTAAAAATGACAAATTGATTTTAATTTTTCAGAAACCAAGGCATTAGTTTACAATAATCTTGGTTAAAAATGTGGCTGCAGGCTGAAGTTGGCTTCTTGGACTTTTTCCTACATTCACCCAAATAACCCTTATTTACCATTCATTGTATCTTGGAAACGTTATATAGATGACGTGTTTTTACTCTGGAAAGGACCAGTCTCTATACTACTAGAGTTTGTAGAATTCCTTAATGGACACTTTGCGGGCTTATGCTTCACCCTCAATTACAGTACTGCAGAAATTAACTTTCTGGACATGAAAGTAACAAAAAAAGACAAATCTCTATCCACATCTCTGTAATTTAAACCCACTGATCGGAATACATTATTACATGCTGCAAGTTTCCATCCGATCCACCTCAAAAAGAGCCTCCCTGTAAGTCAATTGATTAGACTCAAGTGTATCTGTGAGATTCATGATAAATATAATGAGAGTAAAGAAGAGATGTTGAACAAATTCAAGGAAAGGAAGTATAAAGAAGACTGGTTAAGATCTGCAGAAGAGAAGGTGAGTTCAGTAAGTAGGGATGTCTATTTAACAACCAAGAAATCTCCAAAACATAAACCTAATCTTATCTTCTCCACAACCTTTACGTCAAAAACCAGAACAATTAAAGAAATAATTCTAAAACATTGGCATATCCTTCAGAATGACCCAAACTTATTAGGTACCTTTAAAGAACCACCAATGATAACCTACAGGAGAGAAAGGAATATTAAAGATAGGCTTGTTAGAGCCTGCCAGGACCCTATTACTCCAGATAAAACCCTGATAACCCATAACCTACAGGGTAATTTGAAGTGTGGGGCATGCATTAAATTGTCAATACACCAAAAATGTGAGATCATTCAAAGACCCTATAGGTGACAAAACCATTGCCATAAAGGGCTTTATCACATGCAGAACTAAAAATGTAATCTACATGATACAGTGCCCATGCAATAAAATATATATAGGAGAAACATCTCGCCCTCTTAAAGATCGAATTAATGAACACAGAAATTCGATCAAGAGGAATGATCTAACCAGCCCTGTTGCAAGACACTTCAATGATAAACATCCAAATTCACCATTATTTTTCCTAGGCATAGAAGCCATTAAACTAAACCAAAGAGGTGGCAATATAAATTTTATCTGGAAAAAAAGAGAAGCATCCTGGATATTCCGTTTTAAGAGTCTGCACCCCAGAGGTATGAATTAGGACTTTTCTATCAATGAGTTTTTATGAACTACACCTCTTTTTTTAAATTTTTTTTTTTACACCAGTTAAATTACTCTCACATGAGTAATATTTAATAATAATTAATCTTATTATTTTAGCCAAAGAAGAAGTAGCGCTTTAGACATCTCATCTTAAGTTTACAATTCAAGTCTAAATTTTAGATATTTTACATTTTAGAGACATAAATAAGGATCTTTTAACAAATGTGTTCCCATGTGATGATGTAATCTTGTTTTCTAATTAGTAATGATCTAGTCCGGTATTTACTTGGGCGTGACTTAGCCAATTAACCAATACCTATCTATTATATGTCAGCTGACCTATCTATGAAGTTTTGACTGGTTAATTTGAAATTTTTTTCTGTTTCCTGTCTTGTATTTAAGCCTTTTTTTTTACAATGTTTTACTATGACCCTGATGAAGGCCACAAGCCGAAACGCGTTGGTCAATTATTAAAGTTGACCAACGACCAACCAAAGTTGACCAACCAAAGTTCTTCTTCCCTCAAGTGTTGCTGGAGTTCCTGCTTTGTGAATTCTTTTATCCTCTCCATGCACCTTGGAAGCAGGTGAAGTTGTGCCAGAAATTTTTTTTTGCTGCGACTTTTTCCTACATTGGCATTAAATAGTTGGCACTGAATGTGAATTTCTTATGCGTGCTTGTGCGTTACACTTATATCATCTGTAGGAGGATGAACTAGTCGAGCCAGACAGGCCGCATGGCTGGAGGCAAATCAGCATCTCAGTATGCATCGTCAGGGATAAGGAGAGGAGCCAAATACAGGACAAGGAGGCAGACAGTAAAACAAAAACTGGGCTTTTATTTTGGCTGATACAAAGTGTGAAAGTGAGCACAAAGCACAAGAGCAGAAAAAACTGGCATGAGGAGCATGAAACTGTCAAAGGCAAAGAGATGGAGCTGTGGATACACACAGGGGTCGCTGATAGTTGGACAAAGGCGGGAACAAGACGCAGGTAAGTGCAGTCAAGCTTCCTAACCGAGGCCCCGTCGAACTGTACATTTTATTTTGGTAAACATGGCTTTTCCTGTGCATTTTCTCCTCTTGTTCACACCTTTAGGCTACTGAAAAATCTGATATCAGAGTGCGCATCATTGTGTCTTCAGGCTATGCTTCCGATTGGCCGACATTTAGAGATATTTGAGGTTAGGGTTTTATTTCCTCTGACTGCTTTAACATGGCATTTTATAGTGATGGATATTTGATGTTTTCGTGTGGACAGAAAAATACCCATGTGTGCGTGTGATGTAATCTGGAAGTATCTTCGGCCACATTCAGAGCCTGTCAAATAATCTGAAAACTAAGGAAAGGTGTTTGAGGGCTTCCTTTATTAGCAGAGGATACACTGAGTCACCCTTTATGAAAGGAAATGAGGCAGTGCCATCCCGTGATTCACGGTGGCACGCCATCATTAAAACTGACAAAGTAAATGTTAATTAATAGTGTGTTTTCCACTTCATGCAGTAACTTGCTAAGTGATTTTAATTTGATGTGAAATGTGAAGACCAGGCTGCTCTAATAAAATCTTCTTAGAGAGATGTTGCTTTGCAGTTTATGTCAAGACACCCTGAGCTGGATGAGTGTTACCATGCTGGAGGAGTCCAGTGTGAGTCAAACGCTCCTTTTCTCTTAAGTCATGTGAACTCAAATGTCTGTTCAGGAAAACTGGACTTACCATACACAAGAAATGTATAACGAACATATCTTGTTGTATAAGGACTGCATTGCTTCAGCCAAATCTGCATACTATTCAGGTTTAATCAGTTCTAGTGAAGGTAACTCCAGTTGTTGCCTCCCAGCTTCACTCATATCTCAGTGACCATAATCTCTACGAACAATTTCAGTCTGGTTTCCGCCCCAATCATAGTACAAAAACTGCTTTCTTAAGGATCACTAATGAGCTTCTGATGGCAGCTGATTCTGGTCTTTTAACCATTCTCATCCTTCTCGATCTTAGTGCAGCATTTGATACAATTTCTCATAATATCCTCCTGAGCAGATTAGCATCCACTGGCATTAGTCACACCCCCCTTGTCTGGTTCACCTCATATCTCTCAGCCCACACTCAGTTTATCCAACTTAAATCCCACTCTTCAAGTCTCTATCCTGTTTCCTGCTGGTGTGCCCCAGGGTTCAGTCTTAGGCCCTCTTTTATTCATTATCTACATGCTCCCTCTTGGCCAAATATTCTGAAAATATAATACAATTTTCATTGTTATGCTGATGACACTCAGCTCTACATTTCCTCCAAACCTAATTCATCCCTTCCACCTACCTCCCTCTCGAACTGTCTTATGGAGATCAGATCTTGGTTCTCCTCCAAGTTTCTCAAACTAAACAGTAATAAAACAGAAGTTTTACTCGTTGGCACAGCCTCTACCTTAACCAAATCTCACAGTTTCTCCATTAATATTGAAAATTCCCTGATCCTTCCTTCCCTGCAGGTAAAGAGTTTGGGTGTCATACTCGACACCACTCTCTCATTTTAATGTCACATTATTTACAAAACCCGGTCTGCATACCTTCACTTGTGTAACATTAACCGACTTCGTCCCTCCCCATGCTGCTGCCATCTTTGTCCATAGTCTTATTACTTCCCGGATCGATTAGTGCAACTCCCTCCTATTTGGTCTCCCCAGTAAGTCCTTCCATAAACTTCAACTTCTTCAGGATTCTGCAGCTCGGGTCATAACTCGTACTCCCATTAGAGACCATGTCACCCCAATTCTTCAACAGCTTCACTGGTTGCCCCTTGAAGGCAGCATAAACTTTAAAATCATAGTTCTCACGTTTAAGTGTATTCATAACCTTGCCCCTTCTTATCTCTGTGATCTGCCTCATATCACCACAGTTTCCCGCTCTCTCAGATCTTCATCTGCCACTCATCTTGTTGTTCCTTCTGCTCGTCTCACCGCTATGGGGCTCAGAGCTCTCAGTCGCTCTGCTCCTCGGCTCTGGAACTCACTTCCTTCATCTTAAGAAATATAGATTCTCTTATTTAAATCACAACTCAAAACCTACTTGTTTAAACTGGCTTCCTCGCTTTAATACAGATTTTACTTGCTGTCAAGTCGTGCTTTTTTTGAAAAAAAAGCACGCTCTACAGCATTTTGAAGTCTATGTCGGATCTAGTTCATCACCTGTCATTGTTTACACCGATCACAACCCCCTCGTGTTTTTGACTAGGATGCAAAATTCTAAGCAGAGGCTCATGAGATGGTCCCTCTTAGTGCAGGATTTCAATCTGGAGATCCATCACAAAAAAGGAACCGAGAATGTAATGGCAGATGCACTGTTGCGTGGTTTTCTGAACTCCTAAGTGCCAAACAGCTATAGGGGAGATGTTTGGTCTTGGGAAAGGGGGGGTGTTACGGCCCTGGCCTAGAATTTCACCTGCTTTTTTCACGTGAGCTGCTTTGTTGTTTTCTGTATTGTTTCCTCCTGTTTATTCAGTTAGGGAGTTATGTGTAGCATTTGTCTTTTGTTTGTTCTTTTCATCACGTAGGGTTTAGGTAGCACCTCCTTGACAGATTAAGCTGGTTTTGTTTGTTATTTTGGCCTTTGTTCACCACGGAGTCACGCTTCAGTTTAGACAATAAACTACTGTTCACTCAGAAATTGGTTTTTCTGTGTATGGTTTTGGGGACCAGGGTGGGGTCACTTTCTTTTTTTTTTTTTTTTTTAACTCTTATGTTGCGTACCGGTACCCCTAGACTGGAGCGTAACAGTGCTGTAAACAGTTCTCCATTATGAAAATTTGCACAGCTAAGGTTGTTTTAGCTATGATGAGCTCATGTGCCCCCACACCCCCCATCCCATCATCTTTTATCCCAGGTGAAAAAAGCAGGTGAAATTTTTACAATACATTATTTTTTGGTTCAAAGTGGTTCACTCAATGGACAATTCACACGTGCCAGAATGAGCGAGACACTGTTCAAGAACCAGGCAGGCTGACAAGTGGCTAATTTATGCCATCATAACCTAAATTCGGTGCTTCTAGGACCTGTTGCACTTTTCCTCAATCAGCTCTTCGCTCCTCTCAGGCACTCAGCAGTGTAAAGAAAAGCCGACCGGCCTTGCTCTCCTGGTGCAGGTTTGAGGGCTTATTCATGAGATGATAAACGTGTTTGCTGGAGAACTTTTTAACGATACACCTCTTTTCATCTGCATATTTTGTTTGGCTTTGCTGTTTGACAGTTTTCTGTACAACAAACACGGCAGTAAGATTTTCATCTGTAGTGGTTTGCACTGGTGTGACATTAGCCAGTTTATATTAAGCAGGACCTGTACTTAATGTACTGGACTGTACTGCAAAGATAGTTCACAGCTTTAGTTTTTAACATGTCTTACCAAATGCAAGCATCCACAAATGGAAGTGGTAAGCTAGGCTAAAACAGTAACACAAATACGATCCATGTTTCTCTATACTGTAAATCTATATTGCTTATTTAGTGAGTAACAAATACTCAACAGTGGCTGTTTATGTGTATAGCTGCCATTGGATTGTTCTGCTGGGGTTGGTCCAGGCTGCTCTGACTTTCCGAGTTGGAAGTCTAACTTGAATGAGAGTTCCAGTTTAAAATTCCAACCTCGAATGGAACACTGATATTTATCTGATCCTACGCTGCCACCAAATCCTCACACTTCCAAAATGGCACACAAGTTATCGCACAGTCAGCGATCGTGTGTCTTTGAAGCCTCAGTATTTAAAAGGGTAATCGTGAAATTGGACACAGCAGGGCAACAAGATGCAGCTGAAAATAATCAAGGACAATGAGGCAGGAGAGGGATGCAAAACTGAATGCTGCTAAAATTAAACAGGAAGTGAGAACTGTAACTAAAACGCATGAATGAATTTAACATACAGGAGCTGACGCAAGAAAATGAGACAGGAAACACTGAGTCAAAAGAAAACAAACAGTTTCAAATAGAAACGGGAACCTTGAAGTAACGACTAACAATATAAAAAAATCAGGGTTAATAATAAACTAAGGCCCAAAGAGAGAGCATCTTAAACTTAGTTTCCTCAGAATAAAAAGATCTCTGCAAACAAACAAAGAGGAAAAAATCTTCACTGTGAGTATGCTTTTACTTTAAAAATATAATTCATGTAAGTGTATGTTTTAAAATGCTTCTGTTGGTCTCAAATGTTCCATCGTTCCTCAGATCCGAAGCAGCAGCCTTAAATTGAAGGTGAGCTAAGAGCCTCAAATGT
Source organism: Neolamprologus brichardi (assembly GCF_056152115.1). Classification (NCBI taxonomy): domain Eukaryota; kingdom Metazoa; phylum Chordata; class Actinopteri; order Cichliformes; family Cichlidae; genus Neolamprologus; species Neolamprologus brichardi. The sequence goes on along the minus strand of NC_142119.1, from coordinate 6,506,343 downwards.
ATTTCTCCTTTTCAGATCAGCTCAGCGAGCCACTGTAAAATTACAATGTCCTCAACAGCACTTAGAGCTGGAAATGGAAAAAGACAGAAAGAAAAAATACATATCAGTGAGAGTGCAAAACAAACCACACAATTCAAGAAAGTGTTCCCGTGTTGAACCAAATACCAGGAGAACTTTATATTATTGTTTTAGAAAGAAAATACTCACATTAAAAGGCACCTTACACTTCCCCACATTTCAAAATGACTCACATCTTGAGTCATGTGTGTCCTTTTTTGGAGAGTCAATCATCAGCGCTGTGCTCTCCAATATGAAAGCAAAGTCCAAAATTAGCATTAGAGAAGCAGCATCCTTTGAGCCAGACAGGCCTTTGAAACGAACAATAACATAAATGCATTTGATTGGAGCTGGAGTGGGAGGTGACACGACTAAGCCAGCAAGTGAAAAACAGTCTGCGCAAAGGTTATATATTAATTTATTAAAGTTCCAGCAACACAAAGGATCACTGCACAAGTCACCGTTAGAAAAAACAATGCACGAGTATGGATGCGATCCTCTTAGGGGAGGAAGGGAAGTCATCATTAAAGGAAGTCAAGTTGTCTCCTGAATCCTGACCCCTTGACATCACAGCATCAGAGCTGTCAAAACCTGCTGGTAGTCACGGATGTTTCATCCCATGTAGATCAGAGTGCTGATCCATGGTTGGGTCCATCAGTTTCTGAACAAAGACAAGAAGTGCAGAGCTTTAAGACTTTAGCGTTACGTGTTTTCCCCTCTGTGAGTTCTCTCCAGCTTCTTTGGCTTCCTCCCACAGTCCAAAGACATGCAGTTAGTGGGGTTAGGGTGACTGGTGAGTCTGAATTGCCCATAGGTGTGAATGTGAGTGTGAATGGTTGTCTGTCTCTGTGTTAGACCTGCAACAGAGTGCCGACCTGTCAGGGTGTACCCTGCCTCTCGCCCTATGACAGCTGGGATAGTTGACCCTGATCCCCAGATTCATGAATCAATGCTTGGATCTATCATATAGCCATATTATTAGCTAAACAAACTAGCATCATTTAAGGTGGAAACCCTGTTTTTAACACTTGAAGTGCACCATTTCCCCCTTAAGATGCTCTGCCAGGCAATGTTTGCAGTTTGCTTTGGGTCCTTGACATCTTGCACTGTGAAGCAGCATCTTCTCAGCATTTGTCTGAAACCTGAGCAGAGAGTACAGCCATGTGCACCTCAGAGGACATCCTGCTGCTTCCATCAGTCACATCATCAATAAACAACAGTGAAGCTTTTCCATTGGCAGTCATACACGTGTGTGCCACAGCACTCCCTCCACTACATAATGTTGC